>NC_048218.1:39639785-39788840 GCF_002007445.2 Ailuropoda melanoleuca
AGCAGGGGGAGTGGGAGAGGAAGAAGCAGGCTCCTAGTGGAGGAGCCCGATGTGGGACTCGATCCCAGAACTCTGGAATCACACCCTGAGCCCAGGGCAGACGCTTAATGACTGCGCCACCCAGGCGCCCCTAGTTTTCTACATTCTGAACCACACTTAGCCATTATACTGTATACTCCTTGGATTGGCCATAATAATTTTTTATTTGTATGCCTCAGGTGTTTTGAACACTTAAGAGCTTTTTAAAAGTGTCCATTTTGAATGCGTAAGTGAATAAACATGAACATCATAGATATTGTATGTCACTGTGAGTACTTCCTGTTATGCTTGTTAAAAAATACAGTGGGAGGAAATCAGGATTTAGTGTTAAATAGACCTGATGTCAAGGCCCTTAGCTATTTTTATTAGTTGAATTCAATGTCAGCTGAATTCTAGAGACTCCGTTTTTTCACTGTGTCTACTAAAATAATTATATTAAGCTAGTAGAGTTGGAAGGATAAAATGGAATATTACGTGTAAAATGTTTTCCTTAGTTTACCTACTTAAGTGGTAAGTTCTTCTTTCCCTACTTACTTATTTTGGTCCAGTGAAAGGCCTGGTTTAGGATTTATGTTCATCAAAATTGAGCAGTAAAGGAAGTGAGCTTAAAAGGTAAATTTTGGGAAACACTTTGGGAGCCACTGTTAGATGTTTGACTAACCCTGATAATAATTTTTACATTAAAACTGATCAATAATTGTTCTCAAAATAGAGAACAAACCTTCTCTACTTCTCATTGTTAATAAAATGACTTTCATTTTTGACATTTGAAGTATGTAATAATAAAATTTACATAAGGTAGAGAGTTTGCCTTAGTGAAACAGAATATTTTTATTTTCTACGGAAGCTATTTTCAGTCCCAACTTAGATAATAAAAAAACGTAATTTCAGGTTCCTGGTTTTAAATTATAAGCCATATATTCCTAGCTTACTGTGGACTCCATACATTTGGAGGAATGGAAATGTTGCTTCAAACAAGTAGACAGTAAGTGTGGTAAATGGCTAGTGTGTGAGTGTAGTTTTCAGCTACGTAGGACACGTAAATTATTAGATTTAGTCTGAAATGATTGAAAATGTTTCCAAGGTCTTTTAACAATTAAAAGAAAAATGTGAGGCTCTTAGAAGATCTGATTCATTCAGTAAATTTGTATTTTGATTAAAAGAACTATTTGATCCTACACAGTAAATGCGTGGAAAAAAAGTCGGCCAGCTATTTGATTCAATGTAGTTGTTAAAGAAGAAAATATGGCTCTTATGAGTGGTTTTAGCCTTGTGTAGCTTTGTGATTGTATTTGTTTACCCATGGTGGAAACCTCCTTATTAAATTGTGGGCAAGAGGCACTTTTATTGGTTTTCCTAACAGTAACTGCTTATTTCAGGAAACATTAGATTAAAATGCTAGATGCAGATCTCTGGAGTTGATCTTGTAGCAGAGCTAAAGCACATTGACCTGATACTTAGACATGTGCAGGAGACAGACAATTTCCTAAGGGTCTGGATGCAATTTCTTCTTTTAGTTCTAAAACCAATCTTAACAATGTTTTCTACCCTTAGTAAGGATGTAGGCATATACATCAAAAGATTTGGTTTGATAAAGTCTCCTCTTCACTTTAGTTTATGTATATGCAGCAATTGAAACTTACATGACTGTAAAGCATGTCTTAAAAATAAAAAGCTCAGTCATGTAGGCGCAGATGAGCCATTGTTAATTGGTATGCTCTCATTAGCTATTATACTATCAACACGATTATTAACATGGTGCTGATTTTGTATTGTTTCCTCTTCTCTGCCACTTGCTGTGTATTCTTCTTGTACTTGGGCCACTTGAGCCATACATCTTGTGTTCTAAACCATATGGAGCATGTTTTTGTATGAACTCTCATGATTGAGGACATCTGTCTCAGCCCCTACATTTGCCTTCAGGGGATCTTTGCATCATTTAATGATACAGCTAACAGCATGTTTTTTTTATCATGAATTGGCCATACACAGCTTTACTGGGGATTCCACTGTTTTTATTACTGAACATAGACATAGAAGAGTCTCTATTTTATCTTTCTTTATCCTTTCTCCTTTCTTGCTTTTCCTCTCCTCTTCATCCCTTTCTTGCTCCTTTCTTTTAACATTTAGTGAGTGCCAACCATGTGCTAGGCAGGAGCTGTATTATCCCAAGTTACAGGTTTACAATACGATAATGATTGTCTACAATTTCTAAGTAAAATTTATGTTTCCATTCAATTACTTGTTTTGAGTAAAACTTAGATGCCCCAAACTATATGTGTTATTATTCTATATATTTTATTTTAAGTAATATGATTCAGATTAAATGTTCTTGGATTTTTCTGAGACATACTTTTAATGGGTATCTGAAATATCCATATACCTCATAAGTTAACAACACAAAATGTCAATAGATAGTTCTATACTAAAATTCTACTATTTCTTCCTACTTTAGCGATGTTCACCATGATTAAGTTATAAGCATATGTGATAAGTATTTAACTAAAATGAAATTTTAATCACTTCTAATGGGTAGGATAGGAAGATAGAGATAGGAAGTACAGTGATATGGCATCAAAACTTTCATAAACACTAGGAAACATAAAATATGCAAAATTATTAAAACAGTTACATTTTATATTGTTGCTAATTTTTACTTTGTAATTTGTAAAACACTCACTTTTTTGCTTGATGCAAGGATAAACTTAATGAAAAACTCCCAAACAATGAAAAAAAATCTAAGTTAATGTAAATTACATTGTAGATTTTACTCTGTTTTGTTTTGGTTTTTTTTTCCCTTATGGGTAAATTGTCACTAGTCTCATTTATTTTTTTTAATTTTATTTTTTGTGTTGTTATATTAGTCACCATACAGTACATCCCCAGTTGTTGATGCAATGTTCCATGATCATTATTTGCATATAACAGCCAGTGCACCATGCAATACGTGCCTTCCTTAATACCCATTACCAGCCAATCCCATTCCCCCACCCCCCTCCCCTCTGAAGCCCTCAGTTTGTTTCCCAGAGTCCACAGTCTTTACTAGTCTCATTTCTTGCTAAATGCAGTATTCAACTATGTTTCCAAATAATTTAAAATCACAGAGATAAATAGAGTTAAACAATCTCAGTGAAAGCATATTGACTAGTGAAATGGAAATATTGGTATTTATTTAACTTCTTAAGGTTTACATTTACTCTTTATAATGCATACTATTTGTTCAAATATTATTGAATATCAATGGATGTGCCAAAAATTTTGTGTGACAGATGAAAGATCCAGAGATAAATAATATGTAGTCTCTACTCTGGGGGAGGAGTCTACTTGTTATTACTGAGAGTTTGGAAGGAAAATATAAAGGCATTAATAATACATTTTGTTTTCAAGATTGTAATTTTTTTTAAGATTTTATTTATTTATTTGAGAGAGAGAGAGCATGAGCAGGGAAAGGGTAGGGGGGCAGAGGGACAAGCAGACTCCCTGCCAAGCAAGGAGCCAGAGGCAGCTGGGCTGAGGTCATGACCTGAGCCAAAGTCAGATGCTTAATCTACAGAGCCACTCGGGTGCCCCCTCAAGGGTTTAATTTCCTAAATTTGGTGTATCCAAAAATTGGTACATTTTGTGCCAATCAATGGTGTAAAGAAATTGATATTCCCATAATGCAAATATAATGCTGTATTATAACTTGTTTTTTATATAATATTATTGAGATATAATTTACATACCATGAAATTCAATTATTTAAGTAAACAGCCTACTAATCTTTAGTAAATGTTTACAATTGTGCTACCATNTGGATTGGCCATAATAATTTTTTATTTGTATGCCTCAGGTGTTTTGAACACTTAAGAGCTTTTTAAAAGTGTCCATTTTGAATGCGTAAGTGAATAAACATGAACATCATAGATATTGTATGTCACTGTGAGTACTTCCTGTTATGCTTGTTAAAAAATACAGTGGGAGGAAATCAGGATTTAGTGTTAAATAGACCTGATGTCAAGGCCCTTAGCTATTTTTATTAGTTGAATTCAATGTCAGCTGAATTCTAGAGACTCCGTTTTTTCACTGTGTCTACTAAAATAATTATATTAAGCTAGTAGAGTTGGAAGGATAAAATGGAATATTACGTGTAAAATGTTTTCCTTAGTTTACCTACTTAAGTGGTAAGTTCTTCTTTCCCTACTTACTTATTTTGGTCCAGTGAAAGGCCTGGTTTAGGATTTATGTTCATCAAAATTGAGCAGTAAAGGAAGTGAGCTTAAAAGGTAAATTTTGGGAAACACTTTGGGAGCCACTGTTAGATGTTTGACTAACCCTGATAATAATTTTTACATTAAAACTGATCAATAATTGTTCTCAAAATAGAGAACAAACCTTCTCTACTTCTCATTGTTAATAAAATGACTTTCATTTTTGACATTTGAAGTATGTAATAATAAAATTTACATAAGGTAGAGAGTTTACCTTAGTGAAACAGAATATTTTTATTTTCTACGGAAGCTATTTTCAGTCCCAACTTAGATAATAAAAAAACGTAATTTCAGGTTCCTGGTTTTAAATTATAAGCCATATATTCCTAGCTTACTGTGGACTCCATACATTTGGAGGAATGGAAATGTTGCTTCAAACAAGTAGACAGTAAGTGTGGTAAATGGCTAGTGTGTGAGTGTAGTTTTCAGCTACGTAGGACACGTAAATTATTAGATTTAGTCTGAAATGATTGAAAATGTTTCCAAGGTCTTTTAACAATTAAAAGAAAAATGTGAGGCTCTTAGAAGATCTGATTCATTCAGTAAATTTGTATTTTGATTAAAAGAACTATTTGATCCTACACAGTAAATGCGTGGAAAAAAAGTCAGCCAGCTATTTGATTCAATGTAGTTGTTAAAGAAGAAAATATGGCTCTTATGAGTGGTTTTAGCCTTGTGTAGCTTTGTGATTGTATTTGTTTACCCATGGTGGAAACCTCCTTATTAAATTGTGGGCAAGAGGCACTTTTATTGGTTTTCCTAACAGTAACTGCTTATTTCAGGAAACATTAGATTAAAATGCTAGATGCAGATCTCTGGAGTTGATCTTGTAGCAGAGCTAAAGCACATTGACCTGATACTTAGACATGTGCAGGAGACAGACAATTTCCTAAGGGTCTGGATGCAATTTCTTCTTTTAGTTCTAAAACCAATCTTAACAATGTTTTCTACCCTTAGTAAGGATGTAGGCATATACATCAAAAGATTTGGTTTGATAAAGTCTCCTCTTCACTTTAGTTTATGTATATGCAGCAATTGAAACTTACATGACTGTAAAGCATGTCTTAAAAATAAAAAGCTCAGTCATGTAGGCGCAGATGAGCCATTGTTAATTGGTATGCTCTCATTAGCTATTATACTATCAACACGATTATTAACATGGTGCTGATTTTGTATTGTTTCCTCTTCTCTGCCACTTGCTGTGTATTCTTCTTGTACTTGGGCCACTTGAGCCATACATCTTGTGTTCTAAACCATATGGAGCATGTTTTTGTATGAACTCTCATGATTGAGGACATCTGTCTCAGCCCCTACATTTGCCTTCAGGGGATCTTTGCATCATTTAATGATACAGCTAACAGCATGTTTTTTTTATCATGAATTGGCCATACACAGCTTTACTGGGGATTCCACTGTTTTTATTACTGAACATAGACATAGAAGAGTCTCTATTTTATCTTTCTTTATCCTTTCTCCTTTCTTGCTTTTCCTCTCCTCTCCATCCCTTTCTTGCTCCTTTCTTTTAACATTTAGTGAGTGCCAACCATGTGCTAGGCAGGAGCTGTATTATCCCAAGTTACAGGTTTACAATACGATAATGATTGTCTACAATTTCTAAGTAAAATTTATGTTTCCATTCAATTACTTGTTTTGAGTAAAACTTAGATGCCCCAAACTATATGTGTTATTATTCTATATATTTTATTTTAAGTAATATGATTCAGATTAAATGTTCTTGGATTTTTCTGAGACATACTTTTAATGGGTATCTGAAATATCCATATACCTCATAAGTTAACAACACAAAATGTCAATAGATAGTTCTATACTAAAATTCTACTATTTCTTCCTACTTTAGCGATGTTCACCATGATTAAGTTATAAGCATATGTGATAAGTATTTAACTAAAATGAAATTTTAATCACTTCTAATGGGTAGGATAGGAAGATAGAGATAGGAAGTACAGTGATATGGCATCAAAACTTTCATAAACACTAGGAAACATAAAATATGCAAAATTATTAAAACAGTTACATTTTATATTGTTGCTAATTTTTACTTTGTAATTTGTAAAACACTCACTTTTTTGCTTGATGCAAGGATAAACTTAATGAAAAACTCCCAAACAATGAAAAAAAATCTAAGTTAATGTAAATTACATTGTAGATTTTACTCTGTTTTGTTTTGGGTTTTTTTTCCCTTATGGGTAAATTGTCACTAGTCTCATTTATTTTTTTTAATTTTATTTTTTGTGTTGTTATATTAGTCACCATACAGTACATCCCCAGTTGTTGATGCAATGTTCCATGATCATTATTTGCATATAACAGCCAGTGCACCATGCAATACGTGCCTTCCTTAATACCCATTACCAGCCAATCCCATTCCCCCACCCCCCTCCCCTCTGAAGCCCTCAGTTTGTTTCCCAGAGTCCACAGTCTTTACTAGTCTCATTTCTTGCTAAATGCAGTATTCAACTATGTTTCCAAATAATTTAAAATCACAGAGATAAATAGAGTTAAACAATCTCAGTGAAAGCATATTGACTAGTGAAATGGAAATATTGGTATTTATTTAACTTCTTAAGGTTTACATTTACTCTTTATAATGCATACTATTTGTTCAAATATTATTGAATATCAATGGATGTGCCAAAAATTTTGTGTGACAGATGAAAGATCCAGAGATAAATAATATGTAGTCTCTACTCTGGGGGAGGAGTCTACTTGTTATTACTGAGAGTTTGGAAGGAAAATATAAAGGCATTAATAATACATTTTGTTTTCAAGATTGTAATTTTTTTTAAGATTTTATTTATTTATTTGAGAGAGAGAGAGCATGAGCAGGGAAAGGGTAGGGGGGCAGAGGGACAAGCAGACTCCCTGCCAAGCAAGGAGCCAGAGGCAGCTGGGCTGAGGTCATGACCTGAGCCAAAGTCAGATGCTTAATCTACAGAGCCACTCGGGTGCCCCCTCAAGGGTTTAATTTCCTAAATTTGGTGTATCCAAAAATTGGTACATTTTGTGCCAATCAATGGTGTAAAGAAATTGATATTCCCATAATGCAAATATAATGCTGTATTATAACTTGTTTTTTATATAATATTATTGAGATATAATTTACATACCATGAAATTCAATTATTTAAGTAAACAGCCTACTAATCTTTAGTAAATGTTTACAATTGTGCTACCATCACCACTATCCAGTTTTAGAATACCCCAGAAATTTCCTTTGCACCCTTCTGCAGTTCCCCACTCCAATCTCAGCCCCAGGCAAGCAGTAATCTGCTTTCGGTCCCTATACATTTTTCTTTTCTAGAAATATCATAAAAATTTAGTGATACCTAGTGTAGTCTATAACATATGCAGTTTGTCAAAATTATTTTTCATGAGTCTCAACTTCCTTTTTACTATGAAAACTATATTTCAGGTGGCATTTTGAAATGTGGAAGACACCTTTTGACTAAGAGCTTTCAGCGTACCAACCCTAACTCTGCCAGCTTGCCCAAGAAAGCCATCAACAGTCTTTAGAGAAGAAACACAGGGAAGTGTAGGTATGAGGGATATTTTGACTTTCTTTCTAAAACCCTGGATGTCCTGTGTTCCTAATACCACACTATGCAGAAACAATGCCATATGCAATGTGATTGCCAATATTGAAGTTCTCAAATTTTGAAGAATGAAACTTTTATCAATCCTGGTTTTAAGTTTTCTGATAGAGGGGAGAGAGACTAATGTTTTATTCACTGCCTTTTGTGGAGCTGAACTTCACAGGATATATTTTTTGGGGGGTGTCTGAGTGGCTCAGTAGGTTAAGTGTCTGCCTTCAGCTTGGGTCATGATCTGGGGTCCTGGGATGGAGTCCCACATCGAACACTGCATCCAGCTCCCTGCTTCGTGGGGAGCCTACTTCTCCCTCTCCCTCTGCCTGTTGCTACCCCTGTTTGTTCTCTCTCTCTGTCAAATAAATAAATCTTTTTTTTTAAAAAAAGGAAAATATTTCTTTTAATCTTTTACCATAATTATGTTGTAGATATTATTTTCCTCATTTTATAGATGTGGATACTAGGCCTTATAAAAGATCAGATATTTGCCTATGGGCACAGCTAGTGACACCTGAGATTTAAAAGTACACCTTTTAGGGGCACCTGGGTTGCTCAGTCAGTTAAGCATCTGCCTTATACTCAGGTCATGATCCTGGGGTCCTGGGATCAGGCTCCCTGCTCAGTGGGGAGTCTCCTTCTCCCTCTCCCTCTGTCTGCTTCTCCCCCTGCTTGTGCTCTCTCTCTGTCAAATAAACAAAATCTTTAAATAAATAAATAAATAAATAAATAATAAAAGTGCACCTGTTTAATTCTAAATTTACTGTTTTAGTGTCTCAGAAAATTGAAATATTTTAATATTATAAACTCACTGATGTGGTAGATATCCTTTCTGTTGTTGTTTAATGGTTACCTTTCAAAATCACTGATCATCAGGGAAATATAAACCAAAACTATTAGATATCACCTTAGAACTGTCAGAATTGCTAAAATTATCAACACAGGAAACCACAGGTGTTGATGAGGATGCAGTGAAAATGAAACCCTCTTGTCCTGTTGGTGGGAATGCAAAATGGTGCAGCCACTGTGGAAAACAGTATGGAAGTTTCTCAAAAAATTAAAAATAGAACTACCCTATGGTCCAGCAATTGCACTACTAGGTATTTACTCAAAGAACACAAAAATGCTAATTCAAAGGGATACATGTACACCAATGTTTATAGCAGCAATGTGTATAATAGCCAAACTATGGAAGCAGTTCAAGCATCCATTGACTAATGAATGGATAAAGAAGAAGTGGTATATACATACACAATGGAATATTACTCAGCCATCAAAGAGATTGAAATCTTGCCATTTGCAAGGATGTGGATGGAACTAAAGAATATTATGCTAAGTGAGATAAGTCAGTCAGAGAAAGACAAATACCTCATGGTTTCACTCATATTTGGAACTTAAGAAACAAAACAATCAAGCAAAGGGGAAAAAAAAAAAGAGAGGGAGGTAATTCAAGAAACACACTCTTAACTATAGAGAACAACCTATGGTTACCAGACGGGAGGTTGGCGCAGGATGGTGGGGGGCGTTAAATAGGTGATGGGGATTAAGGAGAGCACATGTTGTGATAAGGACCCAATGTTGTATGGAAGTGTTAAATCTATATATTGTACACCTGAAATTAATATTACACTATCTGCCAACTAACTGGAATTTAAATAAAAACTGTAAAAAGTTTTAAAACAATGCTCAGCACACAATGTAGTTTCAGTTGTTTGTAAACAGCTGGTCAATGATTACAACAGTTATTAAATACTCATGTACCAAAAACCATGCTAGTTGCCTGGGATTAAATGAAAGAATAAGAAATGGAATAAACTTCCATTTTCATTGGTTCTTAAAAACCTTCCCTCTTAAATCACAGGAAATTTCTACTTTAAACTTTTTAAAATCTACAATCCATCTAGCCATTTTCGCTGACCTCTTTCTCTCCCTTCCCTAAAGCAAAGTACATGTCGCTTTGCTCTGCCAATTGATTTAACTTCTATTTGGCACCTGGAACATGCAAGTGCTGTTTTTCTTTTTTGTAAGACAGAAAAACTACTAGGAGAGTTAGTTTAACTAGATTACCCCAACCACTATTCAATTATTTAACTATTTTAAAAAGTAACTGTAATTATAATACATTCAAATGCAGTCTGAAACTTTGTTGGGAAGTAATACTTTTAGAACAAAATTTCCAATCTGGTTTACTGGAAATTTTTAGCAATATGTAAAATCCTAATGTGTTTCCATCTGCAAGACTTTCGCACACTTCTTATCAGGTACTAGGGAAACACTGAATGTTAATGCCATCAGATTTTGCTGAATTGGTGTACTATACAACTCCTTTCATCTTAAAGATTTCACCCACTTAACTTCACCAGAAACAGTGTTTTCACAATGCATGATAATGACAAAGGCAGGATGGCAAGAAGAGAGAAAAGTGCCATCAGGTTTGGAATTAGAAGAAAAAAAACAAAACTCTTTTTTTCTATCAGTTATCTTTTCCATTTTAATAAAGAAAAATGAGTGCCTTTGCAAAACGCTTTTCAAAATTTATTTCAAGTCCTTATTTCCAGCTTAAATCAGAAACCTTAACTTGTGAAACTCCGTGTGCGTGTGAGTGCCATGGTAGAAAAGACATACCTGATGCATTTGACTCGTTATTTAAAAGTTTTTTGCCAAACATCTGCTTCATTAATTGATGCCAGCAATGGATAAATGTATTAATAAATAATATTCATAATATTTTGTGTCTGGATTTTTTTGTAAAAGTCTCTTATTCATTCTTTTCCTTTGCTTTGTTTATTTAAATAGGAATTTGGAGTTAGATCATGTGACCATATCATTAATTCTATCATCCGAAACCCTTATCAGGATATTGGAAATTGAAAAATGACTGTACACACAGATGTGACTCCAGAGAAGAGGACATAAAACGAGGCGGTGTTTCTAAACGCCTCCCAGTAACAACGAAAAAACGGAAGTTATTTGCTATCTTAAAAAGATGGTTAAGGAAAAAGTGAAACTTGAAACTAAGGAAACAAAAGTTTAGACAAGATAATCCCAACATCAGAGAGAGCATTTGTCATTGTCAGAACTCCAAAGAGCAATAAAGCTTTAATCCATTTCATGGACCCCAGGCCTCATGGTCTAGTAATTCTTATGTCACCAAACCATCATGATCTGTATGAAATTACAGTGTGTCACCACTTTCCATCTGCAACCTTAATGTTTCCGTCCTTTGACTGCATGACAAGGAAACTCTTGAACCAGAGCGCTCCGCTTCACAGGAGTTGGATACAACCAGCTGCTCATAATTTTGGATTTTTATAAAGGCTCTTTAGTTCCAGAATCCCTGTCTGAACTTTGTCCATTTTCAGAATTCTTCAGGAAAAATATTTGGCTGTCTTTTAGTATCTTAAACATTTTGTAAAATACGAAGAAAGATTTCCAAAGCTACCCATAGCATCACTGTCTTCTTCCATTGTTACTTTAATTGCTACACAGTTATGGAATCTGAAAAGTGCCTATTTTAAATTATATTCACTGGTTTCAAAACAAAACTTTTTTAGATGGCTTCATTGTCCTTCCAAAAAGGAACAGTACGTCTAGAATTGACAATTACCAAAATCGATGTCATAATGGATTATGTGTGCATTTATAAACTTTTTGTTGTTGCAAAGCATCAAAAGGGATTATTAGCTGCCTTTATTTGGCATGAACAAACTAAGGGGAGTTTAGAGATGTAAGTGATGGAAAAATAAATTTCAAATTATACACAAGTCTTCAGAGTTCTTTGTGCCCACTACTTCTATTCCCTGGGAATATAAACTTCTGCAAATCTCTGTGATAGCCTCATGGATGGTCAAACACATGACACAATTTACTGTTTAATTAAAAGCAGAACTGATCTCAACAACTGTGATAAGAGTTATACAGATTATATGTTTTGTCTAATACTTTTCTGTGATATCTAGAAATTTTTGTAAACTAAGTGCTTTAGAAATGACAGTTGCTGGTGTGGATGGGGAAACTGGCTGATGGACATCAAGGAAGGCTCTTGATGTAATGAATGTTCTATAAGGTAATGTGTGTTATAGAAGAGTGATGAATCACAGACCTTTACCTCTGAAATTAATAATGCCCTATATATTAATTAATTGAATTTAAATTTTAAAAATGAGGGAAAAAAGAAAGAAAAAAGAAATGAGGGGCGCCTGGGTGGCTCAGTCCGGTAAGCATCTGCCTTCGGCTCTGGTCATGATCCAGCGTCCTGGGATCGAGTCCCGTATGGGGCTCCCTGCTCAGAGGAAAGCCTGCTTCTCCCTCTGCCCCTCCTCACTTGTTCTCTCTCTCTCAAATAAATAAATTTTTAAAAAAAATCTTAAGAGAAAAAAAGAAATGAAGTCAAAGTTGTTAGGAAATCTCTGTAAAAAAGAAAACTCGAACTCTTACCATCATGTATCTGTGCTGCTAGCTAGTATGTGGCTTTACAGGCCAGTTCGTGCTCTCACTTCTTGTGCTGCCAAAAAATAGTAGTTACCACATCAATTGGAGTTACAGTTGATTTATTTAAAAGGATCACAATGCATGTGCATTGCTGAAATTTATTCCTACAAAGTATGTATGTTTAAAGGAAAACAGAAGGTTCCTGGATTGGGGGAAGGCTCAGGTTTACACCAAGTGGCCTGCTTTGGAAAAAGCAGTCGTGGTATTGGGACAAATGAAGTTTAGAAAATATTCTATGCTCAATGCCTCCTCATGGTGAACCTCTATGCTTTTCTTTGTTGAAGCCTCTAGAAAGTGCGGCCCCCAAACATCTGTTTAACTGTGCTTGGTCTACAGCATTCAAATGTATTTGACCACAGAAAGCTTTTAACTAGGTATCTGTTTTGCAGAACACATGCTGGGAAATGCTGTTCCGTATTGTACTGAATCACAATACAGCATTTTGTACTGACACAATGGTCAAAGGCGGAAATGGTTTTTTCAATTTGTTTTGTGCAATTTTTTAAGTTTGAAAATTTTGCGGCAAAATATATAAGGCACCCTGGTTATCAAGGGGCTCCTTACCTATTGTAATGTGTGCAAACTGTTGTCTCTTTTCTGAGGTCCTGTATGTGCCTCTTCAGGAGAGCTGTTGATTCAGCAGATCTTTTCTATTTTTCCTTTAATTATATCCAAGTATAAAGGAAATTCAGATTTCTTAGAAGTCGCTTAATCAATGAGGATAGAGTTAAATACTTCTAATTCTAGATTCAGCTGGCATACAACACGTTTTATTTCATCATACGTAAATCAATTTCATGTTATATGTGCCCGTTTATGTTCTTTATATAATACAAAATGAACTTCTCTGGGAAAAATATGGGTTATCTCAGACTTGGCTGCTCTAATGAGACACTTTATAACTTCGTATTAGGAAAGTATGGTTGCAAACAACCAAAAACAAGTATTACGTTTTCCTCTGATGAATATGTAAAATTATTTGAAATACTTGAAAATAATTCTCTTCAAGTAGAGGGGTACTCAGTTTTTTTGGAGTGAGTCACTTCATCCTGAAATAATGCCCAAAGACATTTCGGGTAGACTAGCTCTACACAGAGTGTTTGCAAAGGCTTTGGGATAGAAATCATGTTGGGGCAGAATTGACCTAGTCACACTGCCAGGATGAAGGTTCTTAGGTAATTTAAAGTTTTTCCTGCACTGTTATAAAATATGAAACATGATATTCCTACGTCGGTGAAATGTTGATGTGCTTACCTTTCTCTATGCAACCCCAGCATCAATCTGATGTCTGTCTGATGACTTAGTTTGGTAGCGCTGAACATGTGAATGGTAAATGTTCTGACATCCCAGAAGACCTGGACGCGGGGAAAGAGGAGAAGTAGGAAACCGAGGCTGTTGCGGTCAAGACTGACGTCACTTTCCCTTCCAGGAGGGCAGAAAGAGGATTAGCAATGTCCCCTCTGGAGCCATGAGCAGGTAACAGTGCTGTCCTGCTTGTTGATTAGACCTACAGCTGTTGCGGCCACCCGGGTCTTGGGGAGTGGGGCTGTATCCCGGGGTGCGGGACGAGAAGGCTTGGGTCAGGAGGTTTCTGACCACTGTTTGAGAACAGCCTCACAGTGCTGGTTCACTGGCTGCCAACATATAGGCATATGTTTAGGATCATGATTTTTGACAGAAAATGGAAATGCAAGATATGACATATAAAATTGAAAGTAGCGGCATAGATCAGAATCGATATGAGAGAAGAGCATCTTCCTAGACGCAAATTCTTTCCTAAAGACTCTTTCTCTATCACTTTCGACCTGAGCCTGACCTCCCTAAAATCTTCAGCGGCAAACTAAAGCAATGGCGTCACCTAGACTCTTCCTTGACAGCTTCCTGCTAATAGTTTAGATTTTTAACTATTTCTGCATGGTTCTTGCGGTCTTTTCAGCCAGCCCGGCCAGTTGTCCTGAGGCATGCCATATTAAGGCTCTTTATAGGTATTTGTTTAAATAACAGGTGGCACTTATAAAACTGAATTGAAATATGTCTAATTCTGTCACAATGTTTGGCAAAACTACTCCTGAACATCTTCAAAGAGATTTTAGTGATTGCAGACAGTCTCCAGCGAGAGCATGGTCAGTGACAGACATAAAATTGCTTGAAAGAAAGCGAGATGGGAGGATGTTAATTTATATCTACATTATCAGAGCTGGTCGTGAAAATGTTCTCATAGAGGGTATTTTATCAAGAATAACACATGGCATAAAGTGAGGATCAGTGTTTGTTTTTCAGTGAAGCTAAATATATCTCATTTTTAATGTTGTATCTTCAGACAACAGGGTACAGCTGGTTAGTGACCTCTTGGAGAAATACTGAGCAGAGTTCTTAATTTATCTAATATAAGAGATAGTGTATTACTTGGGACTCAAGAAAATTTATCATCATGACAGGAAAAGATAAAGCATCTAATAACTGAGTGATACCATATGTAGAATCTTTCAAAAAATATTTAGTACTTCTACCCTATAGAAGATCTGTCTCAGTTTCATCTGCATCCACACTTTTGGGGACCTTGTCGTTGCAATCGACAATATAAATTCACCGACTTCCTGAACTTCAGCTAACAAAGTCCTGATTGATGGTTCTAACGGGGAGTAGGTATGTGCAGGCAGGAACTGAAAGTTTATTTTCAAGTAGCATCAAGCCAGACACAAATCAGTCAAATCAGGACTTGTTGATGTAGAGACTGGAAGCTGTTCGTGGATAATAGGATGCTTCCACATATCATTTTTATCTTACATCAGGAGACATAAGTGATCCCAGGCATCTCTGAATAAAACTGCAGGGTGAGATACTTATCACTTTGTTTCAAAACAAAATTAACCTTTCAAAAATCTTTAAACTCTATCAAATACAAATTCCCCCTGATGCACAATGTAAGAGAAAGAGCATTTCTCAGGCATGAAAGTGTGAAAACAGTACCAGTTACAACATTCTTTAAACATTTTCTAGGATGCCACCTTCACTCATTCCTATCAGAAATAAATATTTCTTGGGTCTCTAGTGCTAGAACTTCAGGTCCGAGAAGCACTTGATACAATTATGCAGACCTTGTCTTGGGGGAGTTTTAAATATCAGATTTGAGTGCTGAAAACTCAAGTGACATCCTGAATATCTAGGGAATTACCTCAGAGGCATGAGAAATAAGTTCTAGGTAGCAGAGTTTTGCTTTGCCAAGTATAAAAGGAAGGGGGAATAGCAAGAACAAGACATAATATTGCCATGTGTGTCTGAGGTTGAAATGATACTCGATTAAAATCCTCCCCGTTTAGAAGTATGCTTTCATAACCTCAAAAGTTTTTATCACTTCAAAGAGACACAGAGATTTCTTTACAGTTTGTAGTCACACACCGACAACATTTATTTTCTCTCACAAGAACACTGATTCAGTAACATTAGGTAGGGGTTGGTTTCTGTGTATGTGTGCTTCTTCCTTCTACCCTGCAGCTGTTCTAGCATAAGGCCGCCTCTGGAATGGAAACATGGACGCCTACCAAAAGCCCTGCTACGTGCTGCCATTGGTTGATGTATCGCAGAATGTTGTGAAAGAGGGTTGGTTCTCTAGGCCCCAAATTCTTATTTTAGTAAATTCTTTCATCTGTTATATTTTTGCAGTTCAAAACAGAAGAATTTGTTGCTTGTCTAATCCAAGATGATGCATTACATTGAACCAGAGAAATCCACACAATGACAGGGATATAATAAAAGAACAGGCTTCCATTTAATAACTGAGTGATACCACATGTAGAATCCTGAATGTTTACAAAACTGTGTGGGTGGGTTCATGGAATCAGGCTTTTCCCTGGATTTGGAGACCTGTTTACAGCTGCACTGAAGTAGAAAGGGAAATATCACTGGGCTTGATCAAAATCCCATTTGGGAAAGGATGAACTTGGATGGGCTTTTAATCTTCAATTTAAAAATGGTATTAACATCAAGTTTGTTTTTCCTATTTCTTCACTGAAAGTTGATTTAATTATTGTGCGGCCATTTTGCACTTCAGCTTTATATTCTTTGTGAATAAACAAGCATATGATTATATTTTAACATATTAAGGGATATATGTTGAGTTTTTAAGAATATAATGGAAAAACTAGCCAGGTAAAACAGTGATCAAGTTATCTTTGTTTTTTTTGTTTTGTTTTGTTTTAATTTTGATTTTTTTTATTAATAATTTTAGTTTGTTATATTAGTCACCATACAGTACATCCACAGTTTTTGATGCAGTATTCCATGATTCATTATTTGCGTATAACACCCAGTGCACCATGCAATATGTGCCCTCCTTAATACCCATCACCAGACTAACCCAGTCCCCCACCTCCCTCCCCTCTGAAGTCCTCAGTTTGTCTCCTAGAGTCCACAGTCTCTCATGGTTCATTCCCCCTTCTGTTTACGTCCCCTTCATTCTTCCCTTCCTTCTACGATCTTCCTATTTCTTATGTTCCATAAATGAGTGAAACCATATGATTATTGTCTTTCTCTGCTTGACTTATTTCCCTTAGCATAATCTCCTCCAGTCCTGTCCATGTTGCTGCAAATGTTGTGTAATCATTCTTTCCGATGGCTAAGTAATATTCCATTGTATGTATGGACCACATCTTCTTTATCCATTCGTCTGTTGAAGGGCATCTCGGCTCCTTCCACGATTTGGCTATTGTGGACAATGCTGCTATGAACATTGGGGTGCATATGGCCCTTCTCTTCACTACGTCTCTATCTTTGGGGTAAATACCCTGTAGTGCAATTGCTGGATCATAGGGTAGCTCAATTTTTAACTCTTTAAGGGTCAAGTTATCTTTGGAATACATAAAATGGTCATACAAATAAAGTCTCATAAGTGATAACCAGTGCCTTTAACTTTAATCCTCCTTAGACCTCAAGCACATGTCTCCCTGTTTGAAAGGGGATGGATTTGGACATCTGGTTCATCCCCGCCAACCTTAGAAGGGGGGGTCTCATAAAATTGTTTGGGGAGGCTGTGTGACAGGACCTTCCTGCTTGTTGAGGGTGTGTTTGACAGTTGATTTTTAATATGAAATACTGTAAAAGAAATGGTTGGAAATGTCCATGAATTTATAGTGTATACTGTTCCATAATCATTCAGTCCTCATACTTGTTTTATCATAGACTTATGACGATGATTTTACAGACCTCTAAAGAAGAGGATTCCAGTTTTCATAAGCGATTTATTTTACCATGCAACCATCATGAAGTACATGATAGTCTGTAATAACTGCCATATAGTCTGCCATGTAGTCTTTAATAACTCCATATATCTCAAGGGAGACATAACCTGAGTGATAATAGGAAATTACTTATCCATACTTCTATAAATATTGATAGCTTTACACATTATTTTAATGTCTTATTTACCTTTCAGTTACCCAAGCTAAATCATGCTAGTCACTTTAGAATCTTTGTTTTAAAAAATAATAATTTCAATTAAAAGTCTAACAATGAATACACTCTTTTTAATACAAAATTTAAAACCGTCCATATAAAGTCAACATCTGCTTTGATCATCACTCCCAATCTCCCAAAAGCAGCCAATTGATGTTGGTTTGGTCTGTAATCTTCTAGCACCCCTTCTCAGGATTCCCGTAGATCTCTATAAGCCTAGAACATGCAGAGGAATGGTATTTTTCTTTAAATACATTACTAGAAATGATATGTGATATTTTTTTTATTTTATGTTTTTTTAAAATTCAATTAGCCAACATATAGTACATCATTATTTTCAGATGTAGTGTTCAATAATTTATCAGTTGCATATAACACCCAGTGTTCATCACATCACGTGCCCTCCTTAATGCCCAACATCTGGTTACTACCTTCCCTTCAGCAACCATCAGTTTGTTTCCTACAGTTAAGTCTCTCATGTTTTTTCTCCCCCTCTGATGACTTCCCTTCAGTTTTCCGTCCCTTCCCTTAAGGTCCTCTGAGCTGTTTAGAAACGATATGTTAATATTTTAAAAACAGTTGGTCGACAATGCCATTTTGTTGCATTGTATTTTTCTTCTATTAGTATCGATTAGCATCTTATCTTAGCCCTAATTTTTCAACACCTTCCTCTATATTATGGTCTTAGAAAATGCTATAATATTAAACTAAGAGATCTAAATTGTGCTTTTTAAATGTACTTTTCTGCATTTACAGATTAATTTTGAGTCATTAATTTTGAACATAATATAATTTCCCTTAACTTAGAAATCTGTTTTTACTATTATAGCATATAGCCAGCCATTACGTCTCTTTCATTTTTATGATATAGTCACCTTTCATACATAGTACCATGTGACATTAATTGAGACTTCCTCTTTCTATCATAAAAGCATAACTTTATCTCAACTTATATATCACACAGGACATGAAAAAAGAGATGACTAACTGATCCTTTCTCTTCTATCCTTTTTTTTTTAATTCTGAGATGAATTTCATTCCCTTATGTGTTTAGTTTCCATTGCACTGACAAGTTCAGTTATACTTAAGATATGTGAATTAGATAGCTAGTTCATATAAAGTACAATCTTTAAAAGAAAAGATAAACAGAAATGAGATTCATAGAGGGAATTACTAACTATTCCACCAAATCACTTTCTTCTCTTCTGAAAAACGAAACACAAGAACATTCATGTAATACTTACCTCCTGAAAAAAATTCACAAACTTAGTAAAATGTTTATTAAAGATCTTTTATTATAGGTATGACAATAGTGGCTTATTTTAACCACTATCTCTGTCCTCAGTTCAAAAACCGTGCAAGGAACTCTCAAAGAGGCTTCCATTTTACTCCAGCGGGATATAGAAGGGATTCTCGCTGTCCACCCTGAAAAAGATTATAATGGAAAAGGAATTAAACTAGAAGCCAGAACACCTGATTATCAGGCTCTTATCATTATCATAAATGCTGTGAAACTTTGGGCAAGCTGCATTTTAATCTCTGTAAATACTGCTTCCATGTAAAGTGAGGGGCTGAAATAGATATCTCTAAGGTCTGCTCCATATCTGGAATTCTATGATATCATGCTGATTAGAAACATAGTATTTAAGTGTTCTTTGATAGCTTAAAACTGGAAGTTCAACTTTCATTCTAGAAACACATTTGATGTTGAAATTAGCTGATTTATTTTGAAAGAACTTAGCTTTGATCTAATGCATAGATTCAGAACATCATGATGTGCTTTAAACACAATTTAAACATAAAGTGACAGTCTGAAGAGAGAATTACTATTAGGTCCAGTTTGTTAAAAGATCTTATATTGCAATTTTATTCTTAATTAGCCTGAGATTCAAGTAAAATCCTTACAAAACATGGATTACTGTTTGCTTGTTTGTTTGTTTGCTTTATTCTAAAGAGGCTTTACATAGAGTTTCAACTAATAGTTGTAATGGAGTGTGAGCAAAACTTTAAGCTTTTATTTATCACAAATACATGTTTTTTAATATTGATTGCAACATACCATTAAACATATTTAAATGATTTAAAAGTTTTAAATTTGTGATTTGCTATAATTATGACTGGATAAAAAATAATCTGAAATAAGTTTTCTTTAAAATTACGATGGAAATCAATATAATGCAAAATTCACTGAGGACAATTGGATTCATTTGCATTGTAGATTTAATCTATACATCTTGTTAATCTGCATCATAGTGGTAAACTTTGCATTGACCTGTATTTTAATTTATTTTTTCTTTTCATTATATTTCTGTAAATGTTGTGTACAAATTGTTTATATATGACACCTAACCTTAGTCAAATTAAAGAAAAAAAGAAACATACCCAGTAACTACTTGAAAACATTGTTCTAAATTTTAGAATTTTAAAAAGATTCTTTAAAATCTTGGCTCCAGGGCCTAGATCAGATACATTTAATGTAAGTTCTATGTGAAGGTTAAAAAGAAATGAGATGCAAGAAGCGACTAGTAATAAACTTAATGGGCAAATATTGAAAATAAAAAATACATATATTGCCAGCTTTCTGAGTTTTACTTTGACCTAATTTAGGGCATTTAAAGAATAATTTATTAAAATATTTTTTTAAGACTTTATTTATTTGACAGAGAGAGAGACAGCTAGCAAGAGAGAGAGAGGGAACACAAGCAGGGGGAGTGGGAGAGGAAGAAGCAGGCTCCAGCAGAGGAGCCCGATGCAGAGCTCGATCCCAGGACTCTGGGATCACGCCCTGAGCCAAAGGCAGACGCTTAAAGACTGAGCCACCCAGGTGCCCTTATTAAAATACTTATTGAATGAACTGATGAGAGTATCCTCTTTTCTCTGTTTTTCATTTCTCTTTTATTTATTTTTTTCCTTCATTAACCATGTAGAATATTTTAAGGAGATGATGTGACAAAGAATATATGATTGTTTTTCTTCCCCTAAGGTGCTTAAGCTCCACTTGGAAACACAATGTTTATAAGAGTAGGAGGAGTAGAAGGAGGCGGAGGAAGAAGATAAAGGGGGAGGAGGAGGAGAAGAGGAGGAAGAAGGGGAAGAAGGGGGGAGGAGGAGGCAGAGGAGGAGAAGAAGAAGAAAAAGGATGAGAAAGAGGAGAAGGAAAAGAGGAGGAAAAAGGAGAAGAAGGAGGGGAAAGAGAAGAAGGAGGAAGAAAAGGAGGAGAAGTAATTTGGGGCACCTGGGTGGCTCAGTCAGTTAAGCATCTGCCTTCTGCTCAGGTCATGATCCCAGGGTCCTGGGATGAGCCCCACATGATCTCCCTGCTCAGCAGGGAGCCTTCTCCCTCTCCCTCTGCTGTCTTCTCCCCTTTCTTGTGCTCCCTTTCTCTATCTCTCTGTCAAATAAATAAATAAATACAATCTTATAATAAAAAAAGAAGGAGGAGGTGGTGGTGACCAAGGAGGGGGAGGAGGAGGAGGAAGAGGAGGGGAAGGGAAGGGGGAGGAGAAAATGAACAATATTAATTAGTGGTAAGTAGCAAATTGACTTTCTCTATTAAAAAGCCAAGGAATTAAGATGAGAGAAGACTAAACACTTCTGCTGTATCTTATAGAAGGTAAAAATAAATTTAAATTGACTCTTGAGGTAGTATATAGAAATAGACGAAAAAGGAATATAATATACATTACTCCTGCAGCAAAGAGTACAGATATGAATAGATACATTATGCAAATAGCATGGTCAGATACAAATGAGTAAATCCTAGATCCTTCTTGTAAGTAGAAAAATAGAAATCTTTGGGACAATACATTTTTAGATTAAAAAAAAACAAATTTTCTCAAATACAGTTTTGCATAATTTTAATAGAAAGAAATGAAAATCAAAAGAAACAATTTACAAAGATGAATAAATTCAGTCTCGTTTTACATAATAGGAGTGATGAAACCTTTGACAGACTTTGCAAAAAATGATTTGAGCAAAACTAATGCTTTAGAAAGTTTCTTCTAGCAGTAGTGTGTAGGGTGTATTAAGGGGGCAAGCAGATAGCTGAGGGGATTGTTAAACTAGCCATATAAGAATGATAGCTTGGACAGGAAGGTGTTAACCGTGGGAATGGAAAGAAAGGGAAAAATGAAGGCAACATGGAGTGGAAGAAGTTACTGAATACAATCATTAAGTAGATTGGTAAAAAAGCATCAGGAAGGATTACAGAATGTGAGCACGAAAACTTGGAAAATGTAGATTTGTCTAAGAGAACATGAAGCTGTTTGGAGGAGAACCAAGTCTGGGAAAATCTTGATGTACGTGATCAACAGAAGGAGTTTGAGAAAATAATCACACGTTCATTGAAAACAACATTTTTATAGGGCTGATCCAGAGAAGTCCGGGACACTGAGAAATCATTTTACTGGAGTTTATGTTTGAAGTCATCAGAAGATACGAAATGTCCAAGGAAGAAAATAAATGAAGAGCAGAGAGATAAAAAATATGAGTCATGTGGCACAATATAAACAACCATTGAAAAGGATCTAAGGAAACAGAAGCAGTACACAGAGAGTAAGGAATAGAACTAGAATCCTCTGATGAGTGCGAAATCAAGGAATCATTTTAAGCAGAAGATATTCCAAGTGTCACACAGCTCAGAAAAAATTAGGAGTAATGATCACACACACACACACACACACACACACACACACACAAAGCTTTGAAATTTACATGAAGAGATCACTGGTTAATTTCAACTAAGGCACCAGAAACTACATCATAGAATGAAGTCATGAAGCTATTACATGGAAGTATACCAAGAGTGGGGTGTTCTTGAGAGTTGTGTAGTAGAAGAGAAACACATTTGGGTCCTTATTTGGGTTTAGGAGTAAAAACAGTACAAACTTAAATTTTTCATTCTTTCAGAAAACTATTTGGTTCAGAAACAAAACAGAAATAGACACTGAACAAAACAATTCAGAATCAGACATTATCTAAGTAACTCATTACCTAGTTTGAACTTATTGACATATCTGGGCTCCCTGACTGTTCTTTGCACAGTAACCACCCCCTATGTAAGGGGGTGACTTCCTGAAACTTACAGAGTAGACAAGCCAAACAACTGAGTTAAAGGTGTGCTGTAATGTGCACTAACCAGCTAAGGAAGTGTACCCAGGGAAGAGAAACCATCTAGGGAAAATAGTATTGTTGGGGGATTTGGAGGCTTCAGGAAGGAGCTCCTAGATGTTTCAAAGATGGGGGCAAAACACTCCTGGAATCAGAATTTTGTCCAACAGAGAAAGTTGTAAATTATAAGATGAAAGCTTTCTTTCTTTTTTTACCCTGACCTTTGATGAATGTATAATTTAGGATCTTAGTTTTGTTCTCAAACCATACTAATGGTTCTAATCAAAATTCACCAGGGGGGGTTATTTAAAAACAAACTTTCAAATGATGTATTATAGCATTTTAACACTGTCACCTGTCATCATTTAAGAAAATTAGGAAAAAAAATATATACAGTCTCGTTAAGCACTATTAGTGTTTTTTTTTTTTTTAATAGAGGATTGGACTTTTTTTTTTTTTAGATTTTATTTATTTATTTGACAGAGACACAGAGAGAGAGAGACAGCCAGAGAGTGAGGGAACACAAGCAGGGGGAGTGGGAGAGGAAGAAGCAGGCTCCCAGCGGAGGAGCCTGTTGCGGGGCTCAATCCTATAACGCGGGGAACACACCCTGAGCCGAAGGCAGACACTTAACAACTGAGCCACCCAGGCGCCCCAAAGCACTATTAGTTTTTATCTTCACC
Organism: Ailuropoda melanoleuca; assembly: GCF_002007445.2. Taxonomy (NCBI): domain Eukaryota; kingdom Metazoa; phylum Chordata; class Mammalia; order Carnivora; family Ursidae; genus Ailuropoda; species Ailuropoda melanoleuca. The sequence goes on from NC_048218.1 coordinate 39,663,413, forward strand.
AGCCAGAAGTTTCAAGGGAATGATAACAAAGAAAAAAAAAAGCACCCAGATTAATTATTTTATGGGATATTGCACAATAGTGATAGCTAAGGCCACAAAGCAAATCATTGACATTCTGAACTATTTTATTAACTCCATTTTAGATTCTAGACTAAACTTGATGCAAAGTGAAAAAAAAGTCACAAAAATTTAAAAGGGTGTAACTACAAAGGGAAATAAAATATATGTTATAAATGAGTTAGAATCTAAAACATATTAATTTAAATTATGATGAAAATTATTATAGAATACATAATCAAGGTATGTAAGATAGAATTCTGGATATGACAGATTTCCCACGCCAATTATTATTTTTCAGGTCAATTGATGCCCCATTCAAAATTACTCATGCAATTAACAATTAAGTACAAATGTTTTATTTATATATTAGTTTAAAATTATGTTCTTAACCAAGAGATTACAAATAAGGTCACCTGTAGTCTACATTATTTTAACAGCATATAAGACAGCTGCTGAAAAATATTTTTACAGCTTGGTATTTGGGGGGAAAAGTGGATGCTACTTTCAATTACACAAAAAGAGGTGCATTACTATGCACAATAAGGTTATTGTGGTAATAGAAGCCCAATATCTATTTTTTTATCTCAAAATAGCAGAATAGAATTTTTCAGAAATTTGAAATCCAGGAAACATCCTTGTAGATTTTCAGTTGAGTTGACCTTGTTGAAATAACTGTTAGATCATTTTAATGGGAATAGTTCATTTCTTCTACAATCTTTCTTTCCTCTTTTTTTCCCCCCTCCTTTACCTCTTTTCCTCATACCTACAATAGTTGGATTTTATGCCATTCTCAGTCAGTTTCCGGTATCTTGAACAATGAATTATGGATCTTGAAGGAGATCTGAAGCAACAGACAGAATTGCAAAGCAGAGAGGTAAGAGGTTTGATGATAGAAAGATGTTAACATAGTCAAACAGTACTGCCTGTGATCCTTCTTCAAAAAGCAAGAACGAGGCGCCTAAAGGTCATGATGCTGAGAGTAATTCTGGAAATATGTTAGAAAAAAAGACGGGACAAAAAGTGCTTGAGAAGTTACAGCAAGAAGAGAAAATAATAATGAAGAATTATTCTAAGTTCCGTTATCCCTCACTGATGCCAAAATAATATAACCTATGAAAGGCTGTTATCAACATATGCTAATGTGTAGACTGATGCTAATTAGACAAGTTTTACTCCACACATAAGTCTGGCTCCTGCAGTTATTGCTAGTCATAAACATAAGGGGTTACTGATTTAATGACATGCAGAATTTCCTGCTGAGCCAGGAAGAAAATCATGGGTTAGAGATTAAAGTGTAAAGTGTGAACCAGGAGACGTATTTCAAACAGCTAACAATTTTTTTTGGAGGAATTCTTATATTAGTTTAAAGATAGAGAAAGGAACAATAGTATTTATAACTTCATTAATTATTTATTAAACAGTGGGAACTTCTGAACTTTCTTCAGGTGAAGTAAATTAATCTTTTCTCTCTTTTTTGCGGAGATAACCACTCCCATAAGCAAGGATTAAAAAATGAAAACATCAGGATATTCTCTACTCAACTCTTTCTACAAACTGATTCAGGTAGATAGAGGAAATTGTGTGTGCGGGTGCGTGTGCGTGTGTGTGTTAAAAAGAAGTATTATAAATAAAAATTTGGGGGGAAAAGGAGAAAATCTCAGTTTTCTCACTGTTCTTCAAAAGACAAATCATTCATTTCACCATTAGCCATCACTCTACTAAATTTCACCGCAGGATTCCTCCTACCCCTGCATTCTTGACTTGCTCCTTTGAGACAACATAAAAGGGAGACTTTACAACAGGATTGTAAAACAGGAGACCCTGTAGGTATTTTAAGTTCCTATACAGATGTATGTATTTTCAGTATAATTCTTTTAACTGAAAAAAATGTATCTATTAGTTTTCTTTTTCCTTTACAACAAATATTTACCCCCTACCTAGAAAAGTAGATCTGAACAAATAAGACATGAAAAGTCAAGTATACGGAAATTGCCTAATATACACGCGGGGATGATTGCTGTCGGTAAATTGCAACTGAAACATTTTCTCCTGGATGTAACGTTGATAAAAAGTTCATGCGGAAACTCACAAAACAATTTATAACTGTTCTGTCTTTACACAATTTACGGCACAGCCTCCCGTAAGTCAAGCTTCATTTTATCTCTTGTGCAAAATTCTATACATTATTTCAGGAAACTGAGGCTCAGAAAAATGTAACTAAGGTAGCTATTTTTCTTAAGCTCAGAAGGTTAATTAGTGTGAAAGATGACACCAAATTTCTTGGTCCTCTTGTTTATTCCTCTCCATTCTCCATTTATATTGTCCGTGGAACATTGAATTTACAAAGGAAATGAGCAAGAGCAAATGTGCAGCCAGGTAAAAGAAACAAAAAGTGCAGTCTTTACTTACTTGTCTTCTGAAAGAATAGAGAATGATGACTTTCACTCTAGATTGCATCTAAATTGACCTTGAATTGTGTAACTCTCCATTTTTCCCCTTTTAACATTAGCACTCTTCCACACTTGATGAGTCTTTTATTTATGACTAGGTCCCCAGTGGCTGGAAATAGCAGATACTCAGTAAATATTTACAGAATAAATAAATTGTATTTTGTATCTGCAAAGCTCTGGTATTTTTAACTCACCAAGTGAATTAAGGCAAGCCTCGAAATTGAACCACCCATACTGACAAATTGTCTGGTAGATAAACATGGTTCGGATCTCTTTAGTGCTGTTCTATTACGGTCACTCTTCGGGAGTCTATTAGCGGCATATATTCAAGTGTCAAACGTCCTGGACAAACAGTAAATAGGAAGGTGCAAAAGTGCTTTTTTTCCTCCCCTGTCTGCAATACAATCAAACACGTGTATTAAAAATGCAGCATATTGTGCCTGACACAGAAAAACACTTGCCTGCCTATTCTTTCACATTATGCAAATTTTAAATAAATATTAAAGAATCAAACAATCGTTAGGTGGTACGTCATTTATTTTCTTTTAATCTATTGTTATATTTCCATCACATATCTATTCACAATTTCCTTTGTATTTTGCAGCACGTAAGTTGCACTTAATGCTATTGAGTGTATCTTGTTTTCATGTGTATTTTGACAGACTCGTTGTTACAATTATGCTTGTTATTTCCAGTAGAATGCATATGTTAGGTTTTGATTCAATCAATATTGAATAGAGAGATAAATTTCCAATAGTCCTACTGCAAGGAACTCACACATATGCGACAGGATGTCTGGCCATGGGGTGAATGGAAGGGCAAGGTGTGTGTTCTCGCTTTCACTGGGGGAATGTTTCTCCCACCAAGGCCCTTAACACTGAGACTGCTTTTCCCCCACAGGTTGGTGTCCATGAATCTTACTGCCTCCTGGCCAGCTGAGTCAGCACCTTCAAGATTCAGAACTCCGTCTCCACACCAAGCAAATGGCTCTTTCGCTGTCAGATCTGATCCAAGAGGAAGAGCCAACACAGTGGGACATGACCAGACCTGAGGCATTTGCAGTTCAAAAGACATTAAATAAGAATTTGGGTCAAAATAAATAGACTTCTTTGCATATTTATTATCACCTAGATGATCTCGAAAGTGAGAATGAGTATTTTTCCACCAAAATTAAGTGTTTAATTCCTCAAAAAAGAAATGCACAGACACTTTTCCAATGAAGACATACAAATGGCTAACAGACACATGAAAAAATGTTCAAAATCATTAGCCATCAGGGAAATTCAAATCAAAACCACACTGAGATACCACCTTACGCCAGTTAGAATGGCAAAGATAGACAAGGCAAGAAACAACAATTGTTGGAGAGGATGTGGAGAAAGGGGATCCCTCCTACATTGTTGGTGGGAATGCAAGTTGGTACAGCCACTCTGGAAAACAGTGTGGAGGTCCCTTAAAAAGTTAAAAATTGAACTACCCTATGACCCAGCCATTGCACTACTGGGTGTTTACCCCAAAGATACAGACGTAGTAAAGAGAAGGGCCATATGCACCCCAATGTTCATAGCTGCATTGTCCACAATAGCCAAATCATGGAAGGAGCCGAGATGCCCTTCAACAGATGACTGGATTAAGAAGCTGTGGTCCATATATACAATGGAATATTACTCAGCTATCAGAAAGAACGAATTCTCAACATTTGCTGCAACATGGACGGCACTGGAGGAGATAATGCTAAGTGAAATAAGTCAAGCAGAGAAAGACAATTATCATATGATTTCTCTCATCTATGGAACATAAGAACTAGGATGATCGGTAGGGGAAGAAAGGGATAAAGAAAAGGGGGGTAATCAGAAGGGGGAATGAAACATGAGAGACTATGGACTATGAGAAACAAACTGAAGACTTCAGAGGGGAGGGGGTGGGGGAAGGGGATAGACTGGTGATGGGTAGTAAGGAGGTCACGTATTGCATGGTGCACTGGGTGTTATACGGCAACTAATGAAGCATCAAACTTTACATCGGAATCTGGGGATGTACTGTATGGTGATTAACATAATATAAAATAAAATTAAAAAAAAAAAAGAAATGCAAACGACTAAAGGTGTCCGTTTATTTACCTTCTTGTAAAATAAACTCTCCCAAACTATGTAAGAACCTCTGAATTTCAGGTAGGCTTAATTCATTCACTTTTTGAATTTTGGGGGATACTTATTCTATCTTTAACTGATAATTTCTTATCTAGATGATCTTTGTTTTTTCCTGAATGGGGTGATCTCAACAGTCTTTAGGATGATCTTTGACTTCATGTGGAAATAAAAGCTCATGATAAATCACCTATTAGAACTTGCTAACGAAACACAAACATTTTAGAAGTTACAGATATTTCAGATATATCTGTACATATCTGAAAAAAACAAAGCACAGGCTTTCTAAGTACAGGCTTTTTTTTCAGACTGCCCCGGATGAAGCATTTTATGAGCTGCTCGCCAGCTTAAAGCTGCATCCTTTAAAATTTGTGTTGCAGTTTTGATTGTAAACAACAGCTAAATATTAGAGACATAACCTGAAGGGTATATCATCCTGGGGACAGGGCAGAGGCGCAGACATTCACATTTAGGGCATTTTCTCAGTGCATGCTGGGGATTTCCCTCTTCCAAATATCACTTCATAGCTGCGATTCTACAGTCCTCGATGGAATATGTTTCTTAGGTCAAGAAAATTTAAAACCCCGAGGGCAGGTGCATACCTAGTTCGCATGTTTACAAACATAATGACATCTCACTCAGCAGACGAGATGTAACAATGTTGCTTGAATTTAATACTGGGAAAGTGTGTGCTCTGACCTAGTGTTGGGAAGGCATGCAGGCCAGCTGGAAACCCGTCATTGCCAAATGTCAGTGCGGAGGGAATTGGGTAAGGAGCCCGTGCAACACTTATTTTCAGGGGCTTCTTCATACGCAGGCATTCTTGTTCCGTAGGCCTGAACGTGGCTTCAGAATCTGAGTTTGGGTCAGGCAGCATAATGCTACAGACGTGGCTGGTGCCTGGAAAATATCTGAAAAGAAGGCTTTAGAACACCTACCACCCACTGCCCTGCGCGGGTCCATCACTGTAGTCTGTCAGGAGGCTCATTTGCAGAGCAATCCGCTCTTACACCACCACGGCTCCCATGCAGCCTCCTATGCCCGTCTTCGCACGGAGCAAGGCAGCCGCTGTTGGAGGACGGTGCACGACTGACGGGCAGCTGGCCATCCTGGAAGGTCAGCACTAATCACCCTGCCTCATTTGCATGAGAAATTTTGAAAGACGAAAACTAAAGTGACTGTGGTGTTTTTCTGCCAACAAATTACCTGGCCGAAGGAGGGTGTCACTGTTCATCAAGCGTGATGCCGAGGAAGCTGCTGCTTGTGCGATTAAGGAGAAGTGAAATATTGCCCCAGAGAGGTACCTTGCTGGGAGTAATTACTGTGGGTGTCAACAGGCTGGGAAAAGAAGGGGGTCTAAGATCGTGAATGATGAAAGGGCTGAGTCTGGGGATCATACACATTTCTCTCCCTCCTCTCAGTTTGTTTGTCACTGATTATAAGAGCATGCGAAAGAACAGACGGTAATGAGGTGGTTAAGAACCAACCCCCTGTTCCTTTTTCCGTGGATTCCTGAGACGTTTCTCAGATGAAATTACAGTTCTGAAACACAATGTTGCTGGGTCGATCTCAAGAACCAACAGGAAGGATTATGGACAGGAGGAATCATCAGAAAATAGTTGGATCAGAACTTCTCAAGAAAATAAAGCGATCGGAGCCCACCGTTTAGGAGGCCAGAATGTGTGAAGCACCTTGAGCTTTGGTTTGTCAGCAAAGAGATTGACAAACTTCCTTCACAAATTTGAAACTGCTCTGAGTTTATGTCTTTCCTCTTTCTCGGCTTGCTTCAGGTTCTCATGCTGTCTCCATGCTCCCCACATAAGAAAAACAAACAGATCCTGATTTTCCCAAGTTCCTTCTTGTATCTACCGCCATGCAATGGCAGTTTGGAGCCCCCTCTTGGAGATGGAGTATATTTGGACATTTGCCAGAAGACCAGCGAAGGCTAGGGCTAGTGAGTAGAGGCCTTTTCATCTGGTTTACATAGCTCAGAGTTCACCACCATCATCAACACTGATCACTTCAGGGTTCTGTAGTTCTGTTCTGTGTTAACCCTCTCAGACCCCTATGGCCTCTGGGAGACCTGACCCCTACTTTGAGACACATTGAACTGGAAATAATAACTCCCATATGGGAGAAGAATACTTCAGCCGCAAGAGCTTATCAAGCTTTGTTTTTTCTATGACTGCTAAGAAAAGGAGTGTGTATTGGAAGCGATTCTCTCAGCTTATAGCTATTTTGATAGGGGTTCTATATTTAATAAAGGTTAAATCCATTGAAACTGTGAGTCAAAGGCACTTTTCATGGCCAACAATTTCACCTACTTTAGAAGCCTGTCTCTTCCCGCTCTCCCCATGTCTACTCAGAGTGGGAAATGGGTGACATTGGCTTTGTTTAATAGGCAAATGGCCCCTCTCCCAAATAATATGAATAAGTATTTTCAATCTGAACTTGTACATCACTCTTACATGTCTCTCTCCTCCACACAAAAGAAAGCTCTTTCGGTAATTGCAAGACTTGGTTAGCCTGTGTTCACACAAAGGCTTCCTTTGTTCACCTACCAACAGGCTGCTTTCGCTGATGGTTCTCTGACTCTCTGAAGACTATTCTTTTCCTAAGTTTTGCACAGACTTCTATTTTCAGCTTTAGAGCCTATGATATAAGTGCTCTGCATTCCAGTCCCTGGTGTCTGTGTCTTTCCCTCATCCCTATTACGGACAACTCCTTCCACGACTAATGGCAATCTGACCACCTTCCCAGTCGGCCAGCTTCTAGCTTTCAGTGAGACAGAAACAGATTTTCAGAACAACAGTGATGCTTTGGCAATAATGGTTCACTAAAGAGCTGGTTACTTTCTACTTCCACTTTCCCATCTTTAAGTCAGAGCTCTAGCAATAGCAGGGAAGGGGGAGGGGGAATAATGAACATCTAAAAAATGCTAGAAAGATGTTCTGGTGAGTATGCTGCACAAATTTAAGCTGTATTTCTTTTAGGAGTGAAAGGAAAGAAAGAACATCTTATATCTGTTCACGGTTTTAAAAAAATGTTTAGATTCTTTATTAGCTAATTTACGGCAATCATATTCTGAGCATTACCCGGTATTACTCTTTGAAATTACCTCTTTTCTCTCCTTCGCTTGTGGAAATCCTACTGCAACATTTCATGACACTTTTCTGAGTTAACATGTAAAAGGTTTCTGTTTGAGAGATTATTATTTTCTTTCTAGGGTAATAAGCTTAAAATTTACATATCTTTTGGAGTCTGACATCTATAGACTTAAATCTATGGTAATTCTGCCACTAACATTAAAAAAAAAAAATGGAGCCTCAGTTGTTAGTTAAGAGGAAATTCTCACTGACTGGTATATAGTAATCCCTCCAAAGAAAGGTACTTTTTATCATGACTGTCCCTATCCTGTGGCAAGTGATGCTTGTAATCTGTGGCATTCAAAAGAATACCCATAGATCCCCATATAAAGCAGTATTTTTTTTTAAAGATTTATTTATTTATTTTTGATAGACAGAGAAAGCAGGGAAGAGGGACAGAGGGAGGGAGAAACTTAAGCAGACTCCATGAGCATGGAGCCCAGCGTGGGGCTCGATACTGCAACCTTGAGATCATGACTCTGAGATATCGCAACCTGAACCGAAACCAAGAGTCGGGCTCTCAACCGACTGCGCCACCCAGAAGCCCCTATAAATAGTTTTTGAAATTACTAATTGCTTTTATAAAGCTTTCTGTTAGTCTATTAAACACAAATATTAGTTTACATTACCATGACATTATAATTTAAAAGATAATGAAAGTCCAGAGAAAGATGTTTTAAAATCATATAGATTTCACTACAAGAAATATGCACTCAGTAATCTTGAGTTGCCATCAAACACTACTACGATTAATCAGGATATTTTTCACCTGTTCTAGGAGAAAACAATGTACTACCTTTGAAGATTTGCTAATGGAATACCAGTTCTGACACTTCCATGGGTGCTAGGATGCAAAAAGATTTTATTTGGAATTAAATAAAATTAACCAGGGTTGTGTAAGTATATATGCTTGGATTTGTGTTCTTCTGCTATAATTCACAGATTTGTACATGAGAGTGTACTGTTCTTTCCAAGATGGAGTCCATCATTAGCTTTGCTCAATTAACTGGACAAAGAAACCCATCTGAGGGAACGTCCCATGAGGTTAGAATCCTATGGTACACATTTTTTTCGAATTCCCCATTGGTTTTTCTTAGAGTTTCAAGGCTGTCCATAACTTGCAGACATTTAGCAGCAGTTTACCAAATATCAAAAACAAAACAATACAAACACTGGTTTTACCTCTTCTACTGAGAGGATTATCCTACAGTCTCAGAAGATGTTTGCTTAATTTCCCTCACTTCCTCGTGGACGCTTTGTCTGCAGCATGCCCCTGCATTTTTTCTCTACACAACTACAAGAACACAGGGTACATCCTTTATTTATCATAAATTTGCCAGCATGATCACTTTTCTGAAAGAAGTGTCCTTTTTCAGTTCAGAGAGAAGTCATTTCCTTGATTTGCCGATATTTCTGCAGAGATGGATTTTGTTTACGGGTTAATTTATTTGTACATACAACTGGCCCCAGTTTATAGCCACTCATCTCTACTTGATTTCTTCTTTTATAGTTTGGCCTATGATATTAGCTGTACTCTATAAAGTTACTTTGAGTACTCTAAGTACTCTTCCAGTTTAGTGCAGAATGTACCTATTAAAATAATATTTAAATAAAACATGTGCAATTAAAGATTTTTTACCATCGTGAAAATGTAAGTCTTTGGAAGAAACAAATCGCTTGCATCTAATGATAAACAAGTTGGTAACAGTGTTCTGCATTTAGTTCCAAACACTTTTCTATCCAGGGTAAATCCAGTTTTTAAACAGACCCATTACAGATGCTTTGCTCTACATAGGAACCTCCTTAAACTCTCATCTTTGTTAATAACCTCTCCAGTATTTTCAATAATAATCATTTTTCAATATGAATCATAGAGGGGAAAACATGCCATGTGTTGAGGAGAGAGAAGACAGAGCAATATTTTTGGCTTTAAAAGACCCTTAGCAATATTCAATAGTTAAGGCATGAATCCTCTAGATAATAATCAACAACATAAGGAAGCTTATGATATATATAAGAGGAGTAATAACAAGGTGAGAACGCTGAGCACCGGGGTGGTCAGGGAAAGATCATGCTATGTTAAATCATATAATAAGCAGACTTTAAACATTTCTGAAAAAAATTATAGTGAAGGAAGAAGAAACAATGCGTTTGATTACCCACTACACATGAGTGACTTTAGGGCATTTTAAGACAGGATATTTGAAGACCATTCTCCTAGTTTGCTAACTTTGTTTAGGCAGTCACATGTTTTTAAAAAGCTAATGCTTAATAAAATCGTGTGAACATGCAATTATCTTAATTGTATTTAAGAGCTCTTTTTGGCATATCCTCTTCCATTAAGGAGTTATGGTACTACAATTAAGTTAAAAATCTATTTTCCTTTCTGTCTTGGAATTGTTTGCAAACATTTTTTTTAATCTGAGAGTTTCATCACTCAATTGTTAAGTATAAACAAGATTCAAAAGAACCTTCTTTCCAGTTGTCATAGTTTGCTCTTACAGACTGAGTTGATTTGACATGGTGAAAATACATTCATATGACATTAAGTTTCACATTAAATAAGAACAACAAATCTGCATTTAAACTTCACTAAGTGATCAGAGAAAGCATTGGATTCTAATGCTATTTTGAAAACTGAAATTATTCAGTAAGAACAGAAAGTCTGGTTGTATTTGATTGGAGTTCACAGCAAAAAGAAAACTCAATCTTAAGAACAGAAATGTTACAATGGAATATCTTCATCAGGTGGCATTATCATCTGTTCTTAATTTTGTTCCATGAAAATCAGCAAGGTTATTATTTAAAACTGCCTGTGCTGAAAGACAGATAAGTTGAATTTGAAAAACAGTTATTTTACTATGGGTTTTGACATTCTTGATTTCCTGATCGTTTTCTCCCTTTCTAGTTCATACTCCATAACAAAGCATCATTACATCTACCGACAACTGCAAACAGATTCTAATTTAGTTCTATTTCATTAAACTTGAGCATACTGTAGTCCATTTGGGGGCACCATTTACTTGCCCCTGCAGTGGGACTCAGGGGAGGGGGAGGGGCAGGGGCAGGATCTTTATATTCTCCATTTTTACCTCCATCAAAATCTGCTCTCAGACTAAACTTGAAAATTTAGTAATGACTTATAGTGCTCCTTCTTCTAGAGGGCGCTTAATCTAAATTTAAGTATAGTTATAGGAGATGAAGGTTTTTGATTATAGGACCTTGCCCCATCTATAAAACCACTCCATGTAGACATAGGGCCAATCCAGCAAGATATTCAGAATAAATGTAGGTTTTTATTAACCAAAATGTAAACATTATATCATATGGTTCCTGATTAAACTCTAATATGAAAGTAAGACAATTCATCCCACAGTGTAAGTATGAATATACTGATTAAAGAAACAACCAAATATTAACTATAGATATCCTTGAGAAATAAAATATTTTACTGAAAGTTTCTACAGTGTAACTTTAAGGTACAATTCTAAATAATAACTAATACCAACGAGGACACGTTTCCTTAGGTATAAAAAATATTCTCGGGGAGTCTGGGTGGCTCAGTCGATGAAGCATGTGCCTCAGCTCAGGTCATGATCTTAGGGCCCCGGGCTCAGCCCTGCACTGGGCTCCCTGCTCAGCGAGGTGTCTGCATCTCCCTCTCCCTCTGTGCCCTGCCCCCCTCTCATGCACTCTCTCTGTTTCAAATAAATAAATAAAATCTTTAAAATATATTCTGATAGTGCCTTAAGTTCCTAAATATCATCAATTTTCTTGGGAAACACTAAAAACTCACAAAAATAAACACAACTCGATGGCTGTGTATTTGGGCACAGGAGGGAAAAATGATTAAAATTATACAGAATCAAAAGACATGGTCATGAAATACCCAATAAGACAGGGTGTGAACTACCTCTAACTGCATAATACCTATGTACATGTTTAAAATTCATTAAACATTTTTCATACTTATAATTTCTTACAGAAATCTTCATTTGTGTTAAATAGTAAAAATGCTATCCTCCCCATTTTACTATAAATTTAGAGCCATTCAGGCATTTAGAAGAAGCTGTGAGAGAAGCAGATCAAGCTGAATGAGATGTACTCTTAATCCCACCCATTGAGCACCCTTTTTCAACTTGGAAAAAAATGAAAAGCGGTCTAATCCAAAACCTTGCATGATAATCTGTGCCGTGCTCACACAAGTGGCTATTGATTCTCACAATAGTCTTTCTGTGAAGCTTGTGTGGTCCTTCTGAAGAAGCCAAACTGTGAGATAATGACAATAGCACTTTTTATAAAAATCACATTTTTGATCACTATGTTTGCTGCCTCCAATTTGTGGTTTACATTTCCCATTATTAAGAAAAACTGGCTGATGCAAAATCACATACTAGACAGTACAGACTCCGCTCCCCTCTCCTCCCATTTTCCATGGAACCATTGGCCACCACACACATTGCTGTCAAATTGTTCTGCTTCTTGTCAGCTGCACACTGGCCAGGAGAACAGGAGGCTGGTCGCACACTAACGAGGAGGGCAGACTTGCTTTAAAGTCCATTCTGAGAAATATGGGGGCCAACTATTAGCTTATGTAAAAGTTATTTAAGGAGAAAGGGCAAGGGTAGAAGAATTACAGAACAGAATTGTTAATGTCTTTGGACTAGGATGTTGAAAGAAATGTGTTTTCAGGATGGCATCAACAGGAGTGGCATTTTCCCCTGAAACAGGAAAAGGCAGAACTGTGGGTGCACTTAGAATTGATGGCTTTAGGGGAAAAAAAGCCAAATCTATAAAATTCCTCATGGGGATTGGACTAAATAGCTCTGTTTTTCTGAAATAATTATAGGCTAATAAATGTGCTAAATTTATAGGTAAGACATTAATCTGGTTTGGCAGAAATATTAGCGTAAACTTGTAGTACATGGAAAGTTCCCACAGCAAACTGATCTCTTAATATCATTAGTTATGTATGAAAAGTGCATTTAATAGAAGTTTTTCTCTATTTTAATACATTGGCTTGCATTGCATATTGCTTAACCTGAAATTAAGGCATTATGCAAAAGAGTTGTTTTAAAATATCTTATTTTTAAAATAGAATAAAATATCTTATTAATGATTATAGAACAGTACGAAAGCAAAGATGGAGTCAAAGAGTGAACAGATGATTAAAGAAAGCATGTAAATTGGGGCACCTGGGTGGCTCAGTCAGTTAAGTGCCTGGCTCTTGGTTTTGGCTCAGGTCATGATCTCATGTGTGGGATCGAGCTGTGTGCTCAGTGGGGAGTCTGCGTGAAGATTCTCTCTCTCTGCCCATCGCCCAACCTGCACGCACGCACGCACGTGCTCTCTCTCTCTCTCTCAAAATAAAGAAATCTTTTTAAAAAAGAAAGTATATTAATTTATTAATTTTATGTATCTATTAGACAAGTACATATGAAGATATACAACAGAAAGATTTGCGAATACCTGAAAAGCAGCCATTTCTTGATGATGAAATTGGTAAATTTTAGTTCATCTCTATTTTGTATCTCTAGTGGGCACAATTTATTTATCAATATCACAATATATTTTTGAATCTTTTATTTTGGAAATTTTGGAAAATATTTAAAACACTGAGTAAACTAAACTGATGACTAAAGATTTATAAATTAAATAATATCCACAGTGAGAAGAGGCTTATGAGTTCATATTTGTGTACTTTTAAAATGTTTTAAAATTAAATAAGATCATGACAGAAAAAAACAAAAGCATGGCTTCCCTGCCTGATAGCAGATTAGAGGTAAAGAGGATTTAGAATAGCAGTAAATTTCTAATGTTTGGAAGGATATTTAGTGGATAAGATGTTAATGTCAAAATGGACTTCAACAAAAAACCTAAAGTAAAAAAGTCCTAAATTTTAAAAGATATTTGTCACATTGGGTTGTTTAGTAATACATTGGATGACAACTTTTAGAAATAATTTAACTGAAAACCTTGAATTATATGCACTTTAAGAATCAAAAATCAGGATAGATCATATAAAATCAGCAGCCCTATTCCTCACAATAGAGTAAATGTGACAAAAGAAAATATGGCGTAATTAATAGTGGAATATTTGAGACCACAACCCATTGAATTGTCAGACAAGAGTAAAACCCATAGTATGTTAGGAAAGGACTTAGTATAATGACTTAAAAAAAATAGTTGTAATTGAAAGATAATTTCACACACACACAACATAAGTTAACGTGCAGTTTGAGCTGGTTCAAAGGTAGTGAGTTGCCAAAGCGGATTTCTCACAGTCAGGTACAGATGAAACTTTTTGTTCTCTTTCACTTCTTCTCACTACTGCTTTGATTAGCTTTTGGGGAAAAAATAAAAGATAAAGTGCAGTCTGAATTCTTGCAGATGTTGATGTATTTAAAATTAAATTAAATGTGTCTGTCCTTCCAGAAGTTATGGGACATAGCATTCTGTGCATGATTTTATGTTTTTCTAACTTCTAATATATAAACAAACACATTCAAATTTAAAACAGTAGAAAAGTTGAGAAATACGGAAAACGTCCCATGATTCCACCACACAAACTCTATTCCTATTTTGATGTTTTCGTTTAATGCAAATAGAAATATATATTAAATGGAAATTTTAATATAAATGTAAAGTTAAATTCACAGTTTAGTAAGTATTTCCTTATTGTTGATATGTAGGTCATAGGGGTAGACTTACAACTGAAAAATCACAAAAGTAAATCTTAATCTAGTGTAGGCAAAACCAAGAATCAGTAGGAACATAAAATATGCCTAGAGTTGCATGAAGCTGGTGGTAGAGGCTTATCAAGTCTGTCTCCTTCTACCACTTGGCTTTACTTCTTTAGTCATGTTGGTTTCCTTCAGCTGTCAGTAAAACTCCATGACGGCCATGGACATGATGACATTACATCTTCCCATGCAAGCTACCCCGGTGGAAGGAGGACTATATGCGACAGATAGGGAAAGAACTCCTATAGTTCTTGCTTAAATTGCACCTGTTACTGTATCTAACAAACTGGACCAATAAGAATGATCAGTCCTGGGTGACGTGCCGTAATTGTGTGTGTGTGGAGGGTATTTCTGAAGAGCTAGAATGAATACAAAATAATAAGATTAGAAAGATAAAAAGGACTGCACTCCAAAGTAAGTGGTTTCCAAATATTTATTTGTATTTACTTACTCTTTTAATTCTGGCTTAACTTTTAAAATGTTTAGATTTGGGACTTTTTTTTATAAAAGGAGCTATGTTTTGGATTTATTCCTTTAGTTTTCTATGTTGAAGAACTTTCTATGTTGAAGAACAATTAATATTGAAGAACTATTTTTCTCTCGTCTGGAAGCTTGGGATCAACTACTAATAAAACTACCTGAGCTCAAGATATATTTAGTAGATCTCTGATTTTTCTTGACAATTTACCTAACACGCTTTAAAATTTTTGTTCAACTAATTTTTGACAATTTTGCTTGACAAAGAAATCATTAATTTTGTTGGTATCTTCTGTATATTTAATTATAATTGAATATATTTGTTTCTTTTTCATATCACCTTTTTCAAATGGATTTGTTTACTTTTGTTTTTTTATTTGGCTATGGTTTGTCTTATTTTAAAAACAAATATATATTGATCTATATACTAATCTACCTCTCAAATTACAAATAATTTTGTCTATACATTTTCTATATATTTCAAATTTATTTTTTTATTTTCCTACAATCGCCATTCTTAGATTTTTCTTTTTATAAAATAATGCAGTAAATAATTACTTTACATATTTTCCCCTTGTTTCTTGTTTCCTATCTTATGGATCCAAGAATTGTTCATTTTTTCCTCTGCTTAGCTTTCTACTACTTGTTGTCATGCTGACTTCCGAACTTCTTACATCAAAACAGGAACTAAAAGTGTGAAAAGATTTTTAAACCAAAGTTTAATTTTCAAATAGGATCATTCAGGTTGTTTCTTCGTTAATTAATTTTGGTCATTTGTTTTTCAAAGAATTTATTTTCACTTAAGTTGTTGGGTTTAAAAGCATAAAATTTTTTATAATATTCTCTTATCATAGTTTTAATATTCCTAATTTAATATTCATTTATTATGAATTATGAACTTAAATGTTAATTTATAATATTGTCCCCTTCTTCATTACTGCTGTTGGTAATTTGCTTCTTCTCTCCTTTTTTCTTAGTCAGGATAAATGTTTGCCAATTTTATTGATCTTTTCAAAGACTCATCTTTCAGTTTAATTCATATTTTATTACTTAATTAAAATTAATTTATTTCTGTTCTTATGATAATTATCTCATTTCTTCTGCTTGCTTTGGGATAATTTATTCTTCTTATATTTGTTTCTTAAAATGAGATTATAGATTATTGACTTAAGACAATTTTTCTTTTCTAATATTAGTGTCATTTCCATAAATTTTCCTGTAAGTATATCTTTATTTAGTAGGACATCACAATTTTAATATATAGTGTTTTATTGTCAATCAACACAAAACATTTTCAATTTTCTCTTTTTACTTCCTCATTAACCCATGGAATATATAGAAATGTGCTGTTTTATTTACAAATATTTGAGGATTTTTCAGATATGATTATTGCTGCCTAATTGAATTCCACTTTAGTCAGTGAACTTATTTTGTTTGATTTCAATTGTTTTAATTTGTTGAGGTTTAGTTTTTTTTTAGGCCTAGAATATGACTTGCCATAGTGAACGTTTCATACCAAGAACACACATTGTTTTTAAGTGCCTATCGAACAATTACTATGGTAAATAATATACTGGACCTCATCTTGGCTGTCAATTTTAGGGTTGGGTCAATCTTATTCAGAGTTGAGCTGGGTTTGAGTTTTATTGTTGTCATGGTTACCTTCAATTTACTATTGGCTTCAGAATCCTCTAGAATTTTTCATACTCGTGGGCTTGGCCAGAAAGTTTTCCTCAAAGTTGCCTTCACTCTCAGCTTTAGGTTTTCTCTTTGTGAGTTTGCCCCATAGAAGATTTGCCTATATCCGTCTTACCTTAAGCAATAGACCGCTGTTGCATGATACTTGGTGCTTGCTGTATTCTGGTGAGGGTCGGGGAGATTTTGTTGTCCCCCAGCATCAGTGTTAGGCTTGCCCCATGTCCCTGGGTCTTAGGGGTTGAAATCTTTCTCACTCAAGGGTTGAGGATAATTTCTGAATGACCCTATTGCTTCCCAAATTTTTGGAAGTCTATAAAGTGGTTGCCCTAAGACTTCACTGATCCAGTGGATTCAGGAAAAGTAATGATTTTATAGGTTATAGATTTTATAGATTATAGATTATATAGATTATATATGGTATATATATAGGTATAGATTATAATGACTTTTCCTTTTTTTAGGGTGGTAGTTACATTATTTCCAGATTTCCACATCTTAAGCTGAAGCCAGAAGTCTATCCTTTTCTTTTAAATTAAAAATAATGCCTCTATATATTTTCCTCTGAGTCAATGCTTGACCATATATCATCATTTTTATGTAAAATATAATTGCAATTATTTTTAAGTAAATGAATCATTGTGTCTTTTAATCTGTATTAATAGTGCAAAACCTAGATATCATGTTTTTCTTATTTTCATTTCTGATGGTATGAATAAGCCCTGCTATTAATTTCCAATTTTATTACTTTATAATCAGAAGCCATGATACTTACAATATCTGTTATTTGATTCAGAATATTATCATTTTTTAGTGCTCTTTTACTAATTGATGAGAATTTAGATGCCCAAAGGAATTGATTTTCAAATGGCATTGAGAAGTTAACTGAAATTCAATATCAAAAATAGTGCTAAAACTAATTATCACTATTATATTCAACAGCTTAGTTGTACAGTGAAATCATAGTAAGTTTTGAGGTTTGGGGGAAAAGATCATCACTTTATTCTAGAATATACATAGTTCATAGACTAATGTGACCTATATTCACACATGTTTTATATAAATTTGCACACACTGTTGATTATTATTGAAGCAGCTGTTCACTAAAGCCCTTAAGATGCTTATCCAGCTAAACCAGTGTATAATTGGACTTTTTGAGATTTCCATTTTATCGCTGTGCCTTAAATTTATCTATGTTAAAATTTGCCACATTTAATTTGATCCCCATTTCATCCTGTCAAGTTCCTTTTGGACACTAATACTGTCACCCAGAATACTATTTATTCCTTCCAGATTCATGTCATTTTCTCTTTGGACAATGATGTTTTTATACAAGTCATTTATAAATGGTGATAATTGTTACATAGAACCTGATCGAGAAGAAAGCCTTATGTTCTGCCACTAGAAATGTCTCTTTAAGTTGACACTTTTCTATGAATAAATATGTTTGGATATGGCCATTTACTTTATTACAAATCTAACTCTTGCCTCAACCCAAATCTACATGATTCCATTTTTCCCACACATAATACAGAAATTATCTAGTTTAATGTCATTTTGAAATTCAGCTATGTCTCATCTATTTCTGAATTCACTTAATGATTTATTGTGAAATTATGTTTGTGATTTTGTCTGTATTCGGAGAAAAATACTGTAGTAAATTTACTGCAAAAAATAGCTGAATTCACCACTTCTCCCTCTAGGCATACCTTTTGCATTCTAATATTACAACTTCTTCAGTCAAGAGGTAGACTCTGTTTCCCTGATGCCTGAATTTGGGCTAAACCTGTGACTTGCTTTGGCCAATAGAGTATGATGGAAGTGTCAATGTGACAGATCCAGTCCTAGAGTTCAAGAACATTTGAGCACTTCCATTGTTTCATGGAAACCTTCACCATCATGACAACACGTCCAGAATAACCATTTGGAAGATGGGAGACCAAATGGAGGACAACAGAGTTGCTCAGCAGAGACCAACTAGCTGAACACAGATAGGTGAGTGATCCCAAGAAAATTTAATGAGTCTGGGCCACATTATCCACCTCCCACAGATTCATGGAAAATGGAAAATAATGAATGTCACCCAAAGGAATCTACAGATTCAATGCAATCCCTATCAAACCTCCAATTACATTTTTCATGAAAAAAAATCCTAAAATTCAAATTGAACCACACAAGACCCCAAATAGATGAAGCAAGCTTAAGCAAAAAGAACAAAACTGGAGGTATCAGTTGCTATGGGCAATAAGTGGACAGAACAAAGTTTCATAAGGAACACAACTTGAGGAGCCGTCCGTTCTTGCACACCTGAGAAACTGGGGCAAGAGGATTGGTAAAATTGGGTAATTCTATGTAGACGACAGGTGCCACAATGATACATGTTTTTATCAGTCTATATGCCTATTGTGCAGAGCTGGAATTTATACTTCAACTATTTTCTTTTATTGGGTCAATTCATGAAGTCAGAACAGCAATAGAAATATGAATGTTTTCTAAAATACTGGTGAAAATTCGGAATGTTTTAGATGACTAAATATGTGTTTGGGCATGGAGCTATAACTTCTATTATATTTTGTATAATAATTAACTTACTAAAGAAATATGAGGAGGTTTTCTCTAAACATTTAAATACTACTTTCCTATTAGCAAATAAAAAAACCCCAAAGGAAATAAACAACATTTCTCAGATATTTAAAATTGACTATAAACATTTCCTTCTAAATATGTTTATAAAATAAAGGATTTATGTCACCTTCCCTATAGTACTTCAAATGATATTTAAAACTAATAAAGCATTAACAATTATCAAATAACTCAAAACTTCTTATTATATCTACGTAATTTATAAAATAGTGCCTAGAAACTCTGGAGGTTGAATCCAGTAATCTATTCCACATGTCTTCCAGGTGATTTTGATAATTCTCATGTTTGAAAATCACTGGTGTATGGTGTATTCCTTCAGCTGTAACACATGTGTTTTTTCTTCCTTTTGTTCACACCCAAACTTTACCATATATTTTCAGTTTATGGGAAAATCGAGCAGAAAGTGGAGAAAGTTCCCGCATATCCTCTGAACCCTCCATGATTAGTCTTTTGAAGGTGCCAAAATATTTGGTAAAGTAGTGTTTTGGTCTGAAACAAATGCATAATAAATGTCATCGTCATCTATGTTATCATGAGAATTAGAGGTTTTTAGTATATTTTTCCTTGTTGATTTTCTCAAAGGCTATGGGTGGAATTCAATAGACGGTTTCTCCTATTTCTGTCCTCTAGAAGGGGAAATTGGCTAAATATATGTTTGTCAAGCATTTGCCCAGAGTCTTCTTGTTTCTATTTATTTGAGTGTATGACTATATTGTCTATGGGAAAGTTTTCTTGGAACATATTTCACTTATAGCATCTAAACTTTCATTACTTCATGTAAAAAAAGGAGCACTATTAGTCAAATTTAATTGAGACATAACATGATGTTTGCTAGGCTGTACTTTTATTTTCTTCACTGTGGCTATTTTCAAAAATGTCTGATATGAGTTAGCCATGAATTAATTTAAGATGTGACAGGAACTGTATAAAATGAGGACTCCAAACTTAACTTCTGATCAAGTCTATCCTTGTGTACCAAACAGAGACCAAGGAAATAATGCAGTTATTGGTAAAGTACAAATCTGAGCTACCTAGTAAATGGAAATGGAAATCTCTTACGTAAATGTAACTGGAGATCAAGAACTGTAGTCTATATTTGAAGATTTCTCATTTCAATCGAGACTGCAAAATGTCTCCTTCATGTTCGTATAAGCTTGATTTTAAGCAGTTTCAAATTTTGTACACTGTGCAAATCAACCTGGGAAATGGATACCCAGAATCCTATACTTCTCTATTCTATAAATATGTCTGCCTCTGGGCCAATAAAAGTGATTTAGCTGAAACTGAAGTTCCAAATTATTACTAAATTCAAATCTCTTTCTGGAGATGTACATATATATCATATACAAATATATATATAATATATAAGATATGATATCCAGGTATACATCCAAGAAAATGTTTGAATTTAATCCTAAGTCTATATTCGTATTTTATATACATGTATACACATCTACACATACAGTGCACAGTACATATTTATTTTTTGCAACATTTTTTATTTAAATTAAATAAAAACAATCACAGGATTTTTTTAAATTAACATTGATTTTTATTACTTTGTAAATGTTTTTAGGTCATTACTACCTTAATTGTGTTCATGGACCTCTTTGACCATATTATAATGGAGTATGTAATAATGTAGAGAATTTAGCTATTCTGCACAAGAACTGAAGATTTAAAATATAGCTTTTTAACTATATACATTCCTATTTCCTACAAAAACTGCATGTTATTTTACATCTTTAATTATTTTCAGTAGATGAGGTATAAGGTTATTTTTAAATTTTTTGATGGACAAGTTTCTGCCATTGATTTTCTGTTGGCACTAATCTTCATATCTGTCCTTCTGTGCTGGTCTTTCTATGACAAGAAGATAAAACTGGAAAATTTATTTCCCAGCTCCCTTGTCAGCTGGTTTCCATTTAGGTTCTGCCAAGGGGATGCACTGGCTAGAGATCAGAAGGCCAAATGGAGATGAAAAGTAGTTTGTTTCTGGTTCTATAGGCTAGGAGGGGCTCTAGAACGTTGGTTGTCCCAACAGTGGCAGTCGGGTCCCTCCAGTGGAGACATCTCCAGTACTGTAAATGATGCTCAGTCACAGCCTGGGTCAGCTCCTGCGTGTTGGCAGCTGTGGACCTCAAGAAGGTCTGAAGTTTTATTTGCTTTAGTTAAAACTCATTTTCCACATGTGCTCCTCTAGCCCTTCCAATACCTTTAAATCCAATTTTCTTTTTGAGCTCTTTTCTCTGCTTGAAATATCTAGAACAGTTTCTCTTTTCTGGGCTGAAGAATGAGCTACACTGGAGAAAAACTTGCCAATGAATAAATTGGGACAACTAGGAGACAAGACTAATGGGTGTATATAGGCCTCACACCGTGTCCAATGTGACGTGACANTGGAGAAAAACTTGCCAATGAATAAATTGGGACAACTAGGAGACAAGACTAATGGGTGTATATAGGCCTCACACCGTGTCCAATGTGACGTGACACAGAGAACAGCCCTTACACTGTTAGTGTTGAGGACATAATTTAAAGCAAATCTCAGTAGTGAAGAGTTCACTAAGATTTGGAAGAACCTCATCTATTCTTCCAAGATAACTAGGGAGACAGCGGTTTTGGGAATAAATAAGAGAGAGCCTTTTATCTCAAAATAGCTGTCTAAAAATGTGTGTGTGTGTGTGAGTGTGTGCGTGCTACATCCACTCTGAGTCACTTTTTAACAGGTCATCATTTTACTATGTTAAATATGCATAAATACTCAAGCTGTAGACTTGGGGCCCAAATNAGTGTGTGTGTGCTACATCCACTCTGAGTCGCTTTTTAACAGGTCATCATTTTACTATGTTAAATATGCATAAATACTCAAGCTGTAGACTTGGGGCCCAAATGTTTTGGTTTAAGCCTGGACTTCTCTTCCGACCAACTATAGGCATTTCAGTGTTTCCCATTCTTCATTTGGAAAACGAATGCTATAATCCATACCTCTAGAGTGTGGAGCCTTTTGCAAAGCCTTGCGGGATCAAATAAGATAATGTATATGAAGGTGCTTTTTAAGAAGCTAAGTTCTAGAGGTATTTTAGATGTTATTAAAGAATATTAGGTAACAGCTGGGAATGGAATGACAGTGACTCCAGAAATTATAGCAAGGAAAATAGATCCTGAACAAAATAGTGACTCTGTTCACAGCCTCGCACTGACTATTTTTCTCTTTATGTGGAGCTGTGAAGTCAGGAATGCCTCGGGAACAGGATGAGGGATTCAAGAAACAAAGCAGTGGGAAAAAGCAGAAAACAGAGTCAAGAGACATGAGTTAGCACTTGCTACATGTTCACATCATCACTGTACCGACTTCTCTTTCCTGTGCATTGACTGTCAAAAATGCTTATGAATTTGTGCAATAGAACCAGAAACTTAGATGTATTTTAGAAACTTTATTGCATACAGAATCAACTGGAAACCTTATTAAAACATAGATTGAAGTGCACCACCATCAGATTTCTATTCACTAGCTCAGGATATCATTTAAGACTCTAATTTTTTCAAATGTTTCAGAAGGTTCTGAGGTATGGGCCTTCCCTAAAGCAGCATTTTGCAGAATCACTTCAGGATCAATTTAATTGAATTCCTTTTTTACTTTTTTAAATTCCCAATTTCTGAGCCCAATCCCGATCATTGAATCAGAGTCTTTAAATGGTGGATCTCGGGGTCTGCAATTCAGCAAGAAACACAAGTGCTTGTTATTCATGCTTAATTTTGGCATCCAGGCCTAGTGGGCAAGGTTGGTTCAAGGGCAAGCTCTGCACCTGCTTGCTCTCTCTCTGACACACTCTCATACACTTTGCATCTAATTTAACTGCATTCCTAAAATAAATTGTGTCTCTGTTTTAAATTAAAATTAGAGACAATGAAATTTAAGATGCAAATACCTGGCAGTTCACTGACAAGTAAATCATGACTTTAATTTTTCTAAGCTCTACTGAGCTGAATCCTGCATCCTTCTTGGCTGCCTCGGTAGCCACTTCTAAGTTTAGTGTTATTCTTCCATTCCTCATGGGGCCCTTTTCAATATTGATCTAATTTGACAACCTTTGTCACTTTGGGGTTTTGAACTTGTACAGTTTCCTCAACTTAGAATGCTCTCCCTGACTCACTTATCTGGTTCACACCTACTTATCCTGCTAAGTTCATCTTCAACATCACCATCTCTGGGAACTATTTTCTGGTCTCTCATGTCCACGTTATTCAGTGCCCTTTATCTAGCTTCCAGGGCCCTTCCTATCATATATGCCACACATTATTCTAAGTGTCCATTTACTTGTCTTAGACTCCCACCAGATCGGGGTTGTCAAACTTTTTCTGTAAAGCACCAGGTAGTATTTATTGCAGGCTTTGTGGGCCATGAGGTCTCTGTCATAGTTACTCAATTCGGTAATTGTAGTGTGAAAGCAGCAAAAGACAATAAAAAAGATTGTTTCAATAAAATTTTGTTTACCAAAACAGTGGGTGGGGAGATTTGCCCCATGGGTTGTAGTTTCTGACCCCTGCGCCAGACTGTTAACTAAACATGTCCATTCTGATTCACCATTGTAGCCTCCAATAGAAGAAGAGCCCCTGGCCAATGGTAAACATACCATACAGACTGGTTGAATTTAATCTGTATTATGTATAGAATTTGGTTCAGCTGAGAATAAACAAACAAACATTAAATACTCAGTGGTGTAAATAATACAGAAGCTTATTCCTCTATCACTTTAGAGAATTCTGGTGGTAGGCAATAAAGCCGGTATGCCAGCTTCACTGTTCTCACACAGTGTCTTAAGTCACTGGTCCCCATCTGCGTATATATGCCACTATCTTCAGCACGTGACTTCCGTTCTTGAAGACTTCCACTTCATTTACGCATGGATGAAGAAAGGAGGATGTTCACTGAAGGAAACCTCTTGGAAGTCTGCTGTATGTTCACTTACATGAAATTGTCCAGAACTTCGTCATATTTAGCTACGAGAGAGAATGGGGAATGTGATTTTTTAACAAGGAGCACTATAATCACCTAAAAATTGGAGTCCAATTGCAAAGGGAAAAAGGGAAAATGGATGTTGGCATTTAACATGCATGTTAATGAATGTTATTGGGAGTAGCTTGGTATTTTTTTCCAATGCTGTATCTATATGTCAGAAATGAAGCACAAATACTATTTTCCTGAAATGGCTCAAGTGTGGCCATAGGGAAGAGCAAAGCCCCTCCATAATGGTCCTTCATGCAGTAAACCTCATTATACCTTCAATTATTATACCACATATTTTCAGATATTATACCATATCATAAGCCTTATGATATATTTGTCAATAAGCATAGGAAAAGAACTCAAGCAAGTTTTAAACCTCATTTTTGGGTGACACCAGAAGTTCACAAATAAGTGACCTTCCTAAAAATTTCATTTCATGATTAATGTGCTTGCATTTCCTTTAACCTCTCATTCTCCACTTCAGAAAGACAAATAATGCTTGTGTTCAACCAGCTCCACCCACAATTTCTAAAGCAACTGTTTTTGTGCTTGAAAGGCAGACTGAAACATGCATAATTACCAATGTTTACATCTGTTTCCAATCTCTAAACCAGAGCACAGAATTACTCTTGTACTGGGGCTTATACAGTGGTCCTATTTGTTTATTTATGTTTTGGCTCTTGAATTATATGTAAACATGCACAATGACAACGATGTTATAATATCTNGGTATTTTAGATGTTATTAAAGAATATTAGGTAACAGCTGGGAATGGAATGACAGTGACTCCAGAAATTATAGCAAGGAAAATAGATCCTGAACAAAATAGTGACTCTGTTCACAGCCTCGCACTGACTATTTTTCTCTTTATGTGGAGCTGTGAAGTCAGGAATGCCTCGGGAACAGGATGAGGGATTCAAGAAACAAAGCAGTGGGAAAAAGCAGAAAACAGAGTCAAGAGACATGAGTTAGCACTTGCTACATGTTCACATCATCACTGTACCGACTTCTCTTTCCTGTGCATTGACTGTCAAAAATGCTTATGAATTTGTGCAATAGAACCAGAAACTTAGATGTATTTTAGAAACTTTATTGCATACAGAATCAACTGGAAACCTTATTAAAACATAGACTGAAGTGCACCACCATCAGATTTCTATTCACTAGCTCAGGATATCATTTAAGACTCTAATTTTTTCAAATGTTTCAGAAGGTTCTGAGGTATGGGCCTTCCCTAAAGCAGCATTTTGCAGAATCACTTCAGGATCAATTTAATTGAATTCCTTTTTTACTTTTTTAAATTCCCAATTTCTGAGCCCAATCCCGATCATTGAATCAGAGTCTTTAAATGGTGGATCTCGGGGTCTGCAATTCAGCAAGAAACACAAGTGCTTGTTATTCATGCTTAATTTTGGCATCCAGGCCTAGTGGGCAAGGTTGGTTCAAGGGCAAGCTCTGCACCTGCTTGCTCTCTCTCTGACACACTCTCATACACTTTGCATCTAATTTAACTGCATTCCTAAAATAAATTGTGTCTCTGTTTTAAATTAAAATTAGAGACAATGAAATTTAAGATGCAAATACCTGGCAGTTCACTGACAAGTAAATCATGACTTTAATTTTTCTAAGCTCTACTGAGCTGAATCCTGCATCCTTCTTGGCTGCCTCGGTAGCCACTTCTAAGTTTAGTGTTATTCTTCCATTCCTCATGGGGCACTTTTCAATATTGATCTAATTTGACAACCTTTGTCACTTTGGGGTTTTGAACTTGTACAGTTTCCTCAACTTAGAATGCTCTCCCTGACTCACTTATCTGGTTCACACCTACTTATCCTGCTAAGTTCATCTTCAACATCACCATCTCTGGGAACTATTTTCTGGTCTCTCATGTCCACGTTATTCAGTGCCCTTTATCTAGCTTCCAGGGCCCTTCCTATCATATATGCCACACATTATTCTAAGTGTCCATTTACTTGTCTTAGACTCCCACCAGATCGGGGTTGTCAAACTTTTTCTGTAAAGCACCAGGTAGTATTTATTGCAGGCTTTGTGGGCCATGAGGTCTCTGTCATAGTTACTCAATTCGGTAATTGTAGTGTGAAAGCAGCAAAAGACAATAAAAAAGATTGTTTCAATAAAATTTTGTTTACCAAAACAGTGGGTGGGGAGATTTGCCCCATGGGTTGTAGTTTCTGACCCCTGCGCCAGACTGTTAACTAAACATGTCCATTCTGATTCACCATTGTAGCCTCCAATAGAAGAAGAGCCCCTGGCCAATGGTAAACATACCATACAGACTGGTTGAATTTAATCTGTATTATGTATAGAATTTGGTTCAGCTGAGAATAAACAAACAAACATTAAATACTCAGTGGTGTAAATAATACAGAAGCTTATTCCTCTATCACTTTAGAGAATTCTGGTGGTAGGCAATAAAGCCGGTATGCCAGCTTCACTGTTCTCACACAGTGTCTTAAGTCACTGGTCCCCATCTGCGTATATATGCCACTATCTTCAGCACGTGACTTCCGTTCTTGAAGACTTCCACTTCATTTACGCATGGATGAAGAAAGGAGGATGTTCACTGAAGGAAACCTCTTGGAAGTCTGCTGTATGTTCACTTACATGAAATTGTCCAGAACTTCGTCATATTTAGCTACGAGAGAGAATGGGGAATGTGATTTTTTAACAAGGAGCACTATAATCACCTAAAAATTGGAGTCCAATTGCAAAGGGAAAAAGGGAAAATGGATGTTGGCATTTAACATGCATGTTAATGAATGTTATTGGGAGTAGCTTGGTATTTTTTTCCAATGCTGTATCTATATGTCAGAAATGAAGCACAAATACTATTTTCCTGAAATGGCTCAAGTGTGGCCATAGGGAAGAGCAAAGCCCCTCCATAATGGTCCTTCATGCAGTAAACCTCATTATACCTTCAATTATTATACCACATATTTTCAGATATTATACCATATCATAAGCCTTATGATATATTTGTCAATAAGCATAGGAAAAGAACTCAAGCAAGTTTTAAACCTCATTTTTGGGTGACACCGGAAGTTCACAAATAAGTGACCTTCCTAAAAATTTCATTTCATGATTAATGTGCTTGCATTTCCTTTAACCTCTCATTCTCCACTTCAGAAAGACAAATAATGCTTGTGTTCAACCAGCTCCACCCACAATTTCTAAAGCAACTGTTTTTGTGCTTGAAAGGCAGACTGAAACATGCATAATTACCAATGTTTACATCTGTTTCCAATCTCTAAACCAGAGCACAGAATTACTCTTGTACTGGGGCTTACACAGTGGTCCTATTTGTTTATTTATGTTTTGGCTCTTGAATTATATGTAAACATGCACAATGACAACGATGTTATAATATCTGACATCTGTCAGATGATGAGGCTAGTACACAGGAAGAAATTGGTCTTTTTTATGAGGAATGGACATTTGATCTTCAGCAGAACAGTTCTGGGGTTTCTAAAAAATAGAAAACTTCTTAAAAAATAGGAACTTCTTAAATCTAATTGGTTTTAATTAATGAGTCCTTTTTCTTTTCCCATACAATATTTTGTTTTTCTCTCTTTATTATTGTATTTGGAAAACTTGGGACTATATCCTTTCCTCTATTTCTCTCTCTCTGTCTACCTGTCAACCCACCTTCTTATGTATCTATGTTGTACACTTAAAACTTACTAATCGTGAATGTGCTTTACTTTTGACATTACTTCAATACTCAAATTTGATATTTTATAATCCTTTTATTTGAAAATAGAAACATGTAAGTTACTGTTTCTTGGCTCACCTTGGTGGTGACCTTGCTTAATTATAAAAAGCTATGACCCTGGAATGTTGGTCTTATTTATTATTTCACTAATGTGTTTTGACATTAGTGTATCAGAAAGAAAATAGCTATTCTATAATCTTTATCACTAGATTTATTTTTATTCCTCTTCCATTCTCTAATATTGGTCATCTAACTTCAGTGTACAGAATAATCACACACACATAATTACACAGAGATGTTGTAAAAATACAGATTCCTGATCTGTCTGCTAAGAAGTCTGAATTTTTAAATAGCAGTGGTCTGCAGTTCATACTTTTAGGATACTGGGTCAAGTATGTATTAAGCACACTTGCTTAACTCTGTTCATATCATTTTCTTCATGTAAAGCATGGTTCGTGTGTGTAAGTATGTGTATGTGTGTTTCTGGTTTAGTAGTTTTGGGGGTGTTTTTTCCTTCTTTCCAAATTAGCATCTTTGATTTCTCAGGCTGCTGCATCTGAAGCATCTCCTCCCCACCTGCCCCCTTCTAACCCTGCACTACCCCATTTATACCAAGCACTCTCAGTACTAAAGTGCTTTCAGCAAAGCTGCATTGTGTTTCAGCAATTGTGAAGAAGTTATAAAAAATTAGCTTAAAATATTTCATCAATCATAAACCGTTTCAGTTTTTTCTTCTTTCAAATTACATGAATTCTTTTTTCCATCGGATATTCTTTCCCACTTTGTCAAAGATTAGTTGGCCATTGAGTTGAGGGTCTATTTCTGGGTTTTCTAGTCTGTTAAAAAACAGTCTCTTCAACAAATGGTGCTGGGAAAATCGGACAGCCACATGCAGAAGAATGAAACTGGACAACTTTGTTATACCATACACAAAAATAAACTCAAAATGGATGAAAGATCTAAATGTGAAATAGGAATCCATCAAAATCCTAGGGGAGAACACAGGCAACCACCTCTGTGACCTTGGCCACAGCAACTTCTTGCCAGACACGTCTCCAAAGGCAAGGGAAATACAGGCAAAGATGAACTATTGGGACTTCATCAATATAAAAAGCTTCTGCACAGCAAAGGAAACAGTCAATAAAACTAAAAGGGAACCTACAGTATGGGAGAAAATANCAGACACGTCTCCAAAGGCAAGGGAAATACAGGCAAAGATGAACTATTGGGACTTCATCAAGATAAAAAGCTTCTGCACAGCAAAGGAAACAGTCAATAAAACTAAAAGGGAACCTACAGTATGGGAGAAAATATTTGCAAATGTCTTATCAGATAAAGGGCTAGTATCCTAAATCTATAAAGAACTTATCAAACTCAACATCCCCAAAACAAAACAAAACAAAACAAAAATCCAGTCAAGAAATGGGCAGAAGATATGAACAGACATCTCTCCAAAGAAAACATACAACCAATAGACACATTAAAAAAATTCTCAACATCACTTGGCATCAGGGAAATACAAACCGAAATCACAATGAGATATCACCTCATACCAGAGAAATGGCTAAGATTAACAATTCGGGAAACAACAAATGTTGGCAAGGATGTTGAGAAAGGGGAACCCTCTTACACTGTTGGTGGGAATGCAAGCTGTTGCAGCCACTCTGGAAAACAGTATGGAGGTTTCTCAAAAAGTTAAAAATAGAACTACCCTATGATCCAGCAGTTGCAGTACTAGGTATTTTTCCAAAGGATACAAACGTAGTGATTCAAAGGGGCACGTGCAACCCAAAGTTCATAGCAGCAATGTCCACATATAGCCAAAATATGGAAAGAGCCCAGATATCCATCGATAGATGAACAGATAACAAGATGTCATATAGATATATATACTACTCAGTCATCAAAAAGAATGAATTCTTGCCATGGAACTAGAGGGTATCATCCTAAGTGAAATAAACTAGTCAGAGAAAGACAAATACCATATGGTTTCACTCATATGTGGCGTTTAAGAAACAAAACAGATGAGCGTAGGGGAAGGGAAGGAAAAATAAAATAAGATGAAAATTGGGAGGGAGTCAAAGCATAAGAGACGCCAAACTCTGGGAAACAAACTGAGGGTTGGTGGAGGGGAGGTGGGTGGGGGAAAGGATAATTAGTTCATGGGAATTAAAGAGGGCACTTGATGTAATGAGCACTGGGTGTTATATGCAACTGATGAATCACTAAATTCTACATCTGAAACTAATTAAAGCAAAAACAAAAGCAAAACAAATTACATGGGTTTTTTAAGTATTAAAATTTGAACAGTAGCCATTTTGGGGGGCATTACAGAATTACTGGCAGTTGGAGAATGTTGGGGATTATTCCTGTGCATGCAATTAAAGCTGGATAAATGCTAAAGATGGATACACCTGGTAGTATATTTTTATTAGCATAAGTAATGGCAGAGCATTGTAGGGGATGGCACTTGTCAGCTTGAAGAATCTAGTCCGATAAATAGTACTAGTAATGAACTTTTTCAGTGAGTAAGCAAGCAAAGGTAGGGTAAGTCACCATTGTCTTCTGATGCGTTGGGGTACAAAAGTAAGCTATGCTCCAATTTTTTAAAAAGATTTTATTTATTTATTTGAGAGAGAGCGAGAGAAAGAGAGAGAGCATGAGTGGAGGGGGCAGACGGAGAGGGACAAGTGGACTCCCTGCTAAGAAGAGACCCTGACGCAGAGCTGGATCCCAGGACCTCAGGACCATGACCTGAGCCAAAGGCAGAAGCTTAACTGACTGAGCCACCCAGGTGCCCCTATGCTCCAATTCTTGTAGGAAATGAAGTATCTAGAACAAAGCCCATTCTGGGAGTATTAGACAAACAACTCAGATTAAAGACAAAGTAATAATTTTCCTTAGTTGACTTAGAAGAACATATTCTGAAACTTCTCAACTCAATTTTTGAGACACTGCTGTTAGGACTGGACTATCAAGTATGGCTTTGAGATATCTTCAACAATAATAGCAAGCATATTAAATTAAAAAAAATTCCTGTGGCCCTGTGTGTGTGTGTGTGTAACCAATTTGAGATAATTATCAATGACTGGTCATTTAGCATGATATTTGATATATTCAGTACCTCTATTTTAAGAAACCATTTTTTAATCAAAGTAAGGTAAAGGTTGATTTAAAAAATACATAAGGCTTGGTTCTTACTGATTTCTTATTAATCAATATCATTTGTCATTCCATGCATTCCCCCTTTTTTATTATTTTTCAATATATAAATTTGAAAAAGGAATGAAGACAAGGTCATTATCCACTTTTAATAAATTTGAGCAAAAATTCCATTTATGAAGGGATGTTATTTGTTCAAGGTAAATGACATGCTGTCTGAATTAATATCTTCATCATAAAGTAAGTACAAGTGGAACTATTTTTCCAGAAGGCTGAATTCCAGAATTGAATTACCTCTTAAAGAAAGGAGTGCCACAATCAGCCAAATCAAAGTGCTCAGAATGATTTTGTACTATTCTAAAGGAAATTACTTCTGTAGATATCATAAAAGCATACTCTATGCTTCAAAGGTAAGTATAAATGCTACAAAACCTGTAAAACCAGATGCCGGTGACATGAGAGCACACCATTCAAAAGAAGAGAAACTGTCAGGCAAGATATGTTCTATCAAGTTTCCTCCCCAGTGGAAAAATAAAAAATAAAAAGAGAAGGTTATATTATCCTCTTCAAAGGAAACCAGTTCATTTTTACCATTACCCACTCCTTCAGGCTCATCCTTCACAATTAATTATTTGTCTTGGTTTTTTCCCTCTTCATTAAACCTTTCTTCTTTAGAGATGAAGGTTAACCTTTCCACAAAGAAACCTATTTTCTGTAGGCCTTGTTTGTTATCTTCAAGGTGCCAAGTGACTAGTCCTTCTTTAAGTATTAATAATTTGAGAAATACTTTATGTTTAGTTTTAATTTTTTCATAGTCATTATTTAATTTACCACCTGCATATTGTCTTCAACAATTTGCCAAAACTTCTTTAAAAAATCAGTGTCACCCAATTTCTAAATTCAGTAACCTTCCTTAAGTCCTTACTTCCCTTGATTTTTGTGTCATCCAAATATGGATTCCTCTCCCCTATAGACGTACTCTCTTTGGCTTCAGAAGGTAGTCCTTCACTCGTTCTCCATATATATCTGACTTCTCAGGTTTATGTTTCTTTCCTTACTCTTCAAATACAGTTGATCTCTAACTATTCTCTTACATCTTTTCCTTTCCAAATTCACTGTGGCAACTAACACCCCTTTGTGGTTGAACCACAAATCTGCGTATACAGTTCAAATCTCAATGAACCATAGTTTCATATTTTCATCTGTGTTCTAGACATATTCCCTCAGAGTCTGTGTAGGATGCAAATTCAAGGTATTCAACATTGAATTACATATACTTTTTGTAAGTTTACCACATACATTACCATATTAAAGGCTCAAAAAAGTCCTACACACACAACACACACACATAAAATCTTCACTTAGAGTTCTCTCAATTATGTACGAAATTGGACTACCTCTTTTTCTATCCACAAAATACATTTTATTAGAGTTTTATTGGTTCCTCTGTTGAAATTCAATTTTAACAATTTTCTCTGTTTATAAGACTGCCATCTATTACTATCATCTTTCCTATATTTACATATGTGTCTTATTTCTCTTAACAAATTGAAAGTTCAGGAAGGAGAAGTCAATTTCTGTTTCTTCTAAATTTCCTAGCCCAAAGCCTGACACATTTAGAGTATTCATCACTATTTAGATAGTTAAATAAATACAAATAACCTCCTTCTTTTGGATATGTGGAAACTGTGCTGAACAATTTTTCACTCTGAGAACATGAATGAACTTTGACATATTTGGTTAACTATCGGCACATCTTGGCCTTTAATAGCTGTCACCGTGATAAAACTTGAGAAATTTTCACTAGTCAATAGTCATACTGTTTTTTTTTTCCCCTAGTGTAGACATATCTTCCCTGGAAAACATTCCAGTTTCTTATGAATCATCCTCTTAATCATGGATAGAGACCTTTCCATGGTTTTTTTCCCCCAATCTTGTAGCCCATTTCCCAGACCTAGGGGTATTCTGGTGGACTGGGAACCTGGAGGACAATACCATCATATCTTTATGCTCCAGAAGAGTTTCTCTGTTTTTACATAATAAGATTTGAAATGTAGCTCTTAAAAGCCATTCATACCTTTCTCTTTAGTCATCTAAATACTGCGGAAAAATTAATATGTTCAGCTCTTTACAGACCATGCTGTACGTTCCAGGGTTTTATGGCATTCTAATGAAAACTTAAAGGCTTATTATCCCAGTATAATGATACTTACAAACCAATGTTGATTCTTGAAAGTCCATGTTCATTGTTGTTCATCAGATTACTGAGAGGGTCATGGCCGTTATTTCAAACTCACTTGGTTCCATTTTTAAAAATTGTTATTTGTTTGGTATTCATATGCACCATATGAGTTCTTAGCTACCACCTCATGAGAATTCTAATCAGTTTTGAATGTTTCCCAAACTAACCAGTATAAATTGTTCCGTGACATCAGAACAAAAAAAAAAAAAAAAAAAAAAAAAAAANGGATGCACTGGCTAGAGATCAGAAGGCCAAATGGAGATGAAAAGTAGTTTGTTTCTGGTTCTATAGGCTAGGAGGGGCTCTAGAACGTTGGTTGTCCCAACAGTGGCAGTCGGGTCCCTCCAGTGGAGACATCTCCAGTACTGTAAATGATGCTCAGTCACAGCCTGGGTCAGCTCCTGCGTGTTGGCAGCTGTGGACCTCAAGAAGGTCTGAAGTTTTATTTGCTTTGGTTAAAACTCATTTTCCACATGTGCTCCTCTAGCCCTTCCAATACCCTTTAAATCCAATTTTCTTTTTGAGCTCTTTTCTCTGCTTGAAATATCTAGAACAGTTTCTCTTTTCTGGGCTGAAGAATGAGCTACACAGGAGAAAAACTTGCCTTATTCATTGGGACAACTAGGAGACAAGACTAATGGGTGTATATAGGCCTCACACCGTGTCCAATGTGACGTGACACAGAGAACAGCCCTTACACTGTTAGTGTTGAGGACATAATTTAAAGCAAATCTCAGTAGTGAAGAGTTCACTAAGATTTGGAAGAACCTCATCTATTCTTCCAAGATAACTAGGGAGACAGCGGTTTTGGGAATAAATAAGAGAGAGCCTTTTATCTCAAAATAGCTGTCTAAAAATGTGTGTGTGTGAGTGTGTGTGTGCTACATCCACTCTGAGTCGCTTTTTAACAGGTCATCATTTTACTATGTTAAATATGCATAAATACTCAAGCTGTAGACTTGGGGCCCAAATGTTTTGGTTTAAGCCTGGGCTTCTCTTCCGACCAACTATAGGCATTTCAGTGTTTCCCATTCTTCATTTGGAAAACGAATGCTATAATCCATACCTCTAGAGTGTGGAGCCTTTTGCAAAGCCTTGCGGGATCAAATAAGATAATGTATATGAAGGTGCTTTTTAAGAAGCTAAGTTCTAGAGGTATTTTAGATGTTATTAAAGAATATTAGGTAACAGCTGGGAATGGAATGACAGTGACTCCAGAAATTATAGCAAGGAAAATAGATCCTGAACAAAATAGTGACTCTGTTCACAGCCTCGCACTGACTATTTTTCTCTTTATGTGGAGCTGTGAAGTCAGGAATGCCTCGGGAACAGGATGAGGGATTCAAGAAACAAAGCAGTGGGAAAAAGCAGAAAACAGAGTCAAGAGACATGAGTTAACACTTGCTACATGTTCACATCATCACTGTACCGACTTCTCTTTCCTGTGCATTGACTGTCAAAAATGCTTATGAATTTGTGCAATAGAACCAGAAACTTAGATGTATTTTAGAAACTTTATTGCATACAGAATCAACTGGAAACCTTATTAAAACATAGACTGAAGTGCACCACCATCAGATTTCTATTCACTAGCTCAGGATATCATTTAAGACTCTAATTTTTTCAAATGTTTCAGAAGGTTCTGAGGTATGGGCCTTCCCTAAAGCAGCATTTTGCAGAATCACTTCAGGATCAATTTAATTGAATTCCTTTTTTACTTTTTTAAATTCCCAATTTCTGAGCCCAATCCCGATCATTGAATCAGAGTCTTTAAATGGTGGATCTCGGGGTCTGCAATTCAGCAAGAAACACAAGTGCTTGTTATTCATGCTTAATTTTGGCATCCAGGCCTAGTGGGCAAGGTTGGTTCAAGGGCAAGCTCTGCACCTGCTTGCTCTCTCTCTGACACACTCTCATACACTTTGCATCTAATTTAACTGCATTCCTAAAATAAATTGTGTCTCTGTTTTAAATTAAAATTAGAGACAATGAAATTTAAGATGCAAATACCTGGCAGTTCACTGACAAGTAAATCATGACTTTAATTTTTCTAAGCTCTACTGAGCTGAATCCTGCATCCTTCTTGGCTGCCTCGGTAGCCACTTCTAAGTTTAGTGTTATTCTTCCATTCCTCATGGGGCACTTTTCAATATTGATCTAATTTGACAACCTTTGTCACTTTGGGGTTTTGAACTTGTACAGTTTCCTCAACTTAGAATGCTCTCCCTGACTCACTTATCTGGTTCACACCTACTTATCCTGCTAAGTTCATCTTCAACATCACCATCTCTGGGAACTATTTTCTGGTCTCTCATGTCCACGTTATTCAGTGCCCTTTATCTAGCTTCCAGGGCCCTTCCTATCATATATGCCACACATTATTCTAAGTGTCCATTTACTTGTCTTAGACTCCCACCAGATCGGGGTTGTCAAACTTTTTCTGTAAAGCACCAGGTAGTATTTATTGCAGGCTTTGTGGGCCATGAGGTCTCTGTCATAGTTACTCAATTCGGTAATTGTAGTGTGAAAGCAGCAAAAGACAATAAAAAAGATTGTTTCAATAAAATTTTGTTTACCAAAACAGTGGGTGGGGAGATTTGCCCCATGGGTTGTAGTTTCTGACCCCTGCGCCAGACTGTTAACTAAACATGTCCATTCTGATTCACCATTGTAGCCTCCAATAGAAGAAGAGCCCCTGGCCAATGGTAAACATACCATACAGACTGGTTGAATTTAATCTGTATTATGTATAGAATTTGGTTCAGCTGAGAATAAACAAACAAACATTAAATACTCAGTGGTGTAAATAATACAGAAGCTTATTCCTCTATCACTTTAGAGAATTCTGGTGGTAGGCAATAAAGCCGGTATGCCAGCTTCACTGTTCTCACACAGTGTCTTAAGTCACTGGTCCCCATCTGCGTATATATGCCACTATCTTCAGCACGTGACTTCCGTTCTTGAAGACTTCCACTTCATTTACGCATGGATGAAGAAAGGAGGATGTTCACTGAAGGAAACCTCTTGGAAGTCTGCTGTATGTTCACTTACATGAAATTGTCCAGAACTTCGTCATATTTAGCTACGAGAGAGAATGGGGAATGTGATTTTTTAACAAGGAGCACTATAATCACCTAAAAATTGGAGTCCAATTGCAAAGGGAAAAAGGGAAAATGGATGTTGGCATTTAACATGCATGTTAATGAATGTTATTGGGAGTAGCTTGGTATTTTTTTCCAATGCTGTATCTATATGTCAGAAATGAAGCACAAATACTATTTTCCTGAAATGGCTCAAGTGTGGCCATAGGGAAGAGCAAAGCCCCTCCATAATGGTCCTTCATGCAGTAAACCTCATTATACCTTCAATTATTATACCACATATTTTCAGATATTATACCATATCATAAGCCTTATGATATATTTGTCAATAAGCATAGGAAAAGAACTCAAGCAAGTTTTAAACCTCATTTTTGGGTGACACCGGAAGTTCACAAATAAGTGACCTTCCTAAAAATTTCATTTCATGATTAATGTGCTTGCATTTCCTTTAACCTCTCATTCTCCACTTCAGAAAGACAAATAATGCTTGTGTTCAACCAGCTCCACCCACAATTTCTAAAGCAACTGTTTTTGTGCTTGAAAGGCAGACTGAAACATGCATAATTACCAATGTTTACATCTGTTTCCAATCTCTAAACCAGAGCACAGAATTACTCTTGTACTGGGGCTTACACAGTGGTCCTATTTGTTTATTTATGTTTTGGCTCTTGAATTATATGTAAACATGCACAATGACAACGATGTTATAATATCTGACATCTGTCAGATGATGAGGTTAGTACACAGGAAGAAATCGGTCTTTTTTATGAGGAATGGACATTTGATCTTCAGCAGAACAGTTCTGGGGTTTCTAAAAAATAGAAAACTTCTTAAAAAATAGGAACTTCTTAAATCTAATTGGTTTTAATTAATGAGTCCTTTTTCTTTTCCCATACAATATTTTGTTTTTCTCTCTTTATTATTGTATTTGGAAAACTTGGGACTATATCCTTTCCTCTATTTCTCTCTCTCTGTCTACCTGTCAACCCACCTTCTTATGTATCTATGTTGTACACTTAAAACTTACTAATCGTGAATGTGCTTTACTTTTGACATTACTTCAATACTCAAATTTGATATTTTATAATCCTTTTATTTGAAAATAGAAACATGTAAGTTACTGTTTCTTGGCTCACCTTGGTGGTGACCTTGCTTAATTATAAAAAGCTATGACCCTGGAATGTTGGTCTTATTTATTATTTCACTAATGTGTTTTGACATTAGTGTATCAGAAAGAAAATAGCTATTCTATAATCTTTATCACTAGATTTATTTTTATTCCTCTTCCATTCTCTAATATTGGTCATCTAACTTCAGTGTACAGAATAATCACACACACATAATTACACAGAGATGTTGTAAAAATACAGATTCCTGATCTGTCTGCTAAGAAGTCTGAATTTTTAAATAGCAGTGGTCTGCAGTTCATACTTTTAGGATACTGGGTCAAGTATGTATTAAGCACACTTGCTTAACTCTGTTCATATCATTTTCTTCATGTAAAGCATGGTTCGTGTGTGTAAGTATGTGTATGTGTGTTTCTGGTTTAGTAGTTTTGGGGGTGTTTTTTCCTTCTTTCCAAATTAGCATCTTTGATTTCTCAGGCTGCTGCATCTGAAGCATCTCCTCCCCACCTGCCCCCTTCTAACCCTGCACTACCCCATTTATACCAAGCACTCTCAGTACTAAAGTGCTTTCAGCAAAGCTGCATTGTGTTTCAGCAATTGTGAAGAAGTTATAAAAAATTAGCTTAAAATATTTCATCAATCATAAACCGTTTCAGTTTTTTCTTCTTTCAAATTACATGAATTCTTTTTTCCATCGGATATTCTTTCCCACTTTGTCAAAGATTAGTTGGCCATTGAGTTGAGGGTCTATTTCTGGGTTTTCTAGTCTGTTAAAAAACAGTCTCTTCAACAAATGGTGCTGGGAAAATCGGACAGCCACATGCAGAAGAATGAAACTGGACAACTTTGTTATACCATACACAAAAATAAACTCAAAATGGATGAAAGATCTAAATGTGAAATAGGAATCCATCAAAATCCTAGGGGAGAACACAGGCAACCACCTCTGTGACCTTGGCCACAGCAACTTCTTGCCAGACACGTCTCCAAAGGCAAGGGAAATACAGGCAAAGATGAACTATTGGGACTTCATCAAGATAAAAAGCTTCTGCACAGCAAAGGAAACAGTCAATAAAACTAAAAGGGAACCTACAGTATGGGAGAAAATATTTGCAAATGTCTTATCAGATAAAGGGCTAGTATCCTAAATCTATAAAGAACTTATCAAACTCAACATCCCCAAAACAAAACAAAACAAAACAAAAATCCAGTCAAGAAATGGGCAGAAGATATGAACAGACATCTCTCCAAAGAAAACATACAACCAATAGACACATTAAAAAAATTCTCAACATCACTTGGCATCAGGGAAATACAAACCGAAATCACAATGAGATATCACCTCATACCAGAGAAATGGCTAAGATTAACAATTCGGGAAACAACAAATGTTGGCAAGGATGTTGAGAAAGGGGAACCCTCTTACACTGTTGGTGGGAATGCAAGCTGTTGCAGCCACTCTGGAAAACAGTATGGAGGTTTCTCAAAAAGTTAAAAGTAGAACTACCCTATGATCCAGCAGTTGCAGTACTAGGTATTTTTCCAAAGGATACAAACGTAGTGATTCAAAGGGGCACGTGCAACCCAAAGTTCATAGCAGCAATGTCCACATATAGCCAAAATATGGAAAGAGCCCAGATATCCATCGATAGATGAACAGATAACAAGATGTCATATAGATATATATACTACTCAGTCATCAAAAAGAATGAATTCTTGCCATGGAACTAGAGGGTATCATCCTAAGTGAAATAAACTAGTCAGAGAAAGACAAATACCATATGGTTTCACTCATATGTGGCGTTTAAGAAACAAAACAGATGAGCGTAGGGGAAGGGAAGGAAAAATAAAATAAGATGAAAATTGGGAGGGAGTCAAAGCATAAGAGACGCCAAACTCTGGGAAACAAACTGAGGGTTGGTGGAGGGGAGGTGGGTGGGGGAAAGGATAATTAGTTCATGGGAATTAAAGAGGGCACTTGATGTAATGAGCACTGGGTGTTATATGCAACTGATGAATCACTAAATTCTACATCTGAAACTAATTAAAGCAAAAACAAAAGCAAAACAAATTACATGGGTTTTTTAAGTATTAAAATTTGAACAGTAGCCGTTTTGGGGGGCATTACAGAATTACTGGCAGTTGGAGAATGTTGGGGATTATTCCTGTGCATGCAATTAAAGCTGGATAAATGCTAAAGATGGATACACCTGGTAGTATATTTTTATTAGCATAAGTAATGGCAGAGCATTGTAGGGGATGGCACTTGTCAGCTTGAAGAATCTAGTCCGATAAATAGTACTAGTAATGAACTTTTTCAGTGAGTAAGCAAGCAAAGGTAGGGTAAGTCACCATTGTCTTCTGATGCGTTGGGGTACAAAAGTAAGCTATGCTCCAATTTTTTAAAAAGATTTTATTTATTTATTTGAGAGAGAGCGAGAGAAAGAGAGAGAGCATGAGTGGAGGGGGCAGACGGAGAGGGACAAGTGGACTCCCTGCTAAGAAGAGACCCTGACGCAGAGCTGGATCCCAGGACCTCAGGACCATGACCTGAGCCAAAGGCAGAAGCTTAACTGACTGAGCCACCCAGGTGCCCCTATGCTCCAATTCTTGTAGGAAATGAAGTATCTAGAACAAAGCCCATTCTGGGAGTATTAGACAAACAACTCAGATTAAAGACAAAGTAATAATTTTCCTTAGTTGACTTAGAAGAACATATTCTGAAACTTCTCAACTCAATTTTTGAGACACTGCTGTTAGGACTGGACTATCAAGTATGGCTTTGAGATATCTTCAACAATAATAGCAAGCATATTAAATTAAAAAAAATTCCTGTGGCCCTGTGTGTGTGTGTGTGTAACCAATTTGAGATAATTATCAATGACTGGTCATTTAGCATGATATTTGATATATTCAGTACCTCTATTTTAAGAAACCATTTTTTAATCAAAGTAAGGTAAAGGTTGATTTAAAAAATACATAAGGCTTGGTTCTTACTGATTTCTTATTAATCAATATCATTTGTCATTCCATGCATTCCCCCTTTTTTATTATTTTTCAATATATAAATTTGAAAAAGGAATGAAGACAAGGTCATTATCCACTTTTAATAAATTTGAGCAAAAATTCCATTTATGAAGGGATGTTATTTGTTCAAGGTAAATGACATGCTGTCTGAATTAATATCTTCATCATAAAGTAAGTACAAGTGGAACTATTTTTCCAGAAGGCTGAATTCCAGAATTGAATTACCTCTTAAAGAAAGGAGTGCCACAATCAGCCAAATCAAAGTGCTCAGAATGATTTTGTACTATTCTAAAGGAAATTACTTCTGTAGATATCATAAAAGCATACTCTATGCTTCAAAGGTAAGTATAAATGCTACAAAACCTGTAAAACCAGATGCCGGTGACATGAGAGCACACCATTCAAAAGAAGAGAAACTGTCAGGCAAGATATGTTCTATCAAGTTTCCTCCCCAGTGGAAAAATAAAAAATAAAAAGAGAAGGTTATATTATCCTCTTCAAAGGAAACCAGTTCATTTTTACCATTACCCACTCCTTCAGGCTCATCCTTCACAATTAATTATTTGTCTTGGTTTTTTCCCTCTTCATTAAACCTTTCTTCTTTAGAGATGAAGGTTAACCTTTCCACAAAGAAACCTATTTTCTGTAGGCCTTGTTTGTTATCTTCAAGGTGCCAAGTGACTAGTCCTTCTTTAAGTATTAATAATTTGAGAAATACTTTATGTTTAGTTTTAATTTTTTCATAGTCATTATTTAATTTACCACCTGCATATTGTCTTCAACAATTTGCCAAAACTTCTTTAAAAAATCAGTGTCACCCAATTTCTAAATTCAGTAACCTTCCTTAAGTCCTTACTTCCCTTGATTTTTGTGTCATCCAAATATGGATTCCTCTCCCCTATAGACGTACTCTCTTTGGCTTCAGAAGGTAGTCCTTCACTCGTTCTCCATATATATCTGACTTCTCAGATTTATGTTTCTTTCCTTACTCTTCAAATACAGTTGATCTCTAACTATTCTCTTACATCTTTTCCTCCAAATTCACGGTGGCAACTAACACCCCTTTGTGGTTGAACCACAAATCTGCGTATACAGTTCAAATCTCAATGAACCATAGTTTCATATTTTCATCTGTGTTCTAGACATATTCCCTCAGAGTCTGTGTAGGATGCAAATTCAAGGTATTCAACATTGAATTACATATACTTTTTGTAAGTTTACCACATACATTACCATATTAAAGGCTCAAAAAAGTCCTACACACACAACACACACACATAAAATCTTCACTTAGAGTTCTCTCAATTATGTACGAAATTGGACTACCTCTTTTTCTATCCACAAAATACATTTTATTAGAGTTTTATTGGTTCCTCTGTTGAAATTCAATTTTAACAATTTTCTCTGTTTATAAGACTGCCATCTATTACTATCATCTTTCCTATATTTACATAT
Source organism: Ailuropoda melanoleuca (assembly GCF_002007445.2). Taxonomy (NCBI): domain Eukaryota; kingdom Metazoa; phylum Chordata; class Mammalia; order Carnivora; family Ursidae; genus Ailuropoda; species Ailuropoda melanoleuca. The sequence continues at coordinate 39,705,632 of NC_048218.1, forward strand.
GTGTCTTATTTCTCTTAACAAATTGAAAGTTCAGGAAGGAGAAGTCAATTTCTGTTTCTTCTAAATTTCCTAGCCCAAAGCCTGACACATTTAGAGTATTCATCACTATTTAGATAGTTAAATAAATACAAATAACCTCCTTCTTTTGGATATGTGGAAACTGTGCTGAACAATTTTTCACTCTGAGAACATGAATGAACTTTGACATATTTGGTTAACTATCGGCACATCTTGGCCTTTAATAGCTGTCACCGTGATAAAACTTGAGAAATTTTCACTAGTCAATAGTCATACTGTTTTTTTTTTCCCCTAGTGTAGACATATCTTCCCTGGAAAACATTCCAGTTTCTTATGAATCATCCTCTTAATCATGGATAGAGACCTTTCCATGGTTTTTTTCCCCCAATCTTGTAGCCCATTTCCCAGACCTAGGGGTATTCTGGTGGACTGGGAACCTGGAGGACAATACCATCATATCTTTATGCTCCAGAAGAGTTTCTCTATTTTTACATAATAAGATTTGAAATGTAGCTCTTAAAAGCCATTCATACCTTTCTCTTTAGTCATCTAAATACTGCGGAAAAATTAATATGTTCAGCTCTTTACAGACCATGCTGTACGTTCCAGGGTTTTATGGCATTCTAATGAAAACTTAAAGGCTTATTATCCCAGTATAATGATACTTACAAACCAATGTTGATTCTTGAAAGTCCATGTTCATTGTTGTTCATCAGATTACTGAGAGGGTCATGGCCGTTATTTCAAACTCACTTGGTTCCATTTTTAAAAATTGTTATTTGTTTGGTATTCATATGCACCATATGAGTTCTTAGCTACCACCTCATGAGAATTCTAATCAGTTTTGAATGTTTCCCAAACTAACCAGTATAAATTGTTCCGTGACATCAGAACAAAAAAAAAAAAAAAAAAAAAAAAAAAACNCGACTCAAGATAAGGAAAGAGTTTTAAAATCAGGGTAAATATCCCTAATGCTCCACTTCCTGATTAAAAGAACACAAAATTCCAGTTATTTGAAGAAATTCTTTCCACTTGCTATGTCCAAGAAGAGTCCTGGGGACTCAGAGGTGCTCCCTGGACTGCGAAGTCCACACTGTTGTTTCCCGTTGCCTTGGACTCAGGCAGAAGGGGATAGCCTAGTGGAAGCTGTGCTCAGGATTTCAAGGTGGAGCCTGCCTGCTGGCAAAGGCAGTTATGGCCCACGGCAGAGTTAGAGTGAAGAGAAAGAGTACACGATATTGGGAATATATACTGCAATTTAGAGAAGCAGTGTTAGTAAGAATAGAGAATGTCTATGCCTGTAAGTGTAGAAAAGGAATTGAGTCCTGGGGTATTGCTACAGGCATTTCTGTAATAGAATCAACAAAATAGAATCTAAAACTGCTAAAACTAATAGCATAAAAAATATTACCTTGAATGATATCCCCTTCACCAAAACTGCCTCTGAAAGACCTGGAAATTTTTTTTCTTGAAACTAGCTAATAGATTAACCTCAATATCTGCGTTGTCAAAACTTTATCTATGATGCTTCAAACAAAAAACAAAAATTTTAAAAAGCCAAATAATAAATATTTACCCTCAGGTAAGCAAACATTTGAAAATGGTGAGTAGCGTTGCTCAAGGACACAATCCCTACCAAGAAACAAAAGTTTAATATTCTCTTTCAGGCTGATATAAATTCTTCAGCTAAGACTTTTAACTCCTGCTTATTAGGATCCTGTCTGGCAGTGCTGCCTGCAGATGTCTGTAGCAGCACTGTCAGTCTCGACGAAACCTCATATGTGAATCCCATGCAATTAATCTTATGTAGGTATACCAGAACTCTGTCCCAAGTATGTATCTCTGCATCAAATGTCTTCAGGCTGTATGTGAGGAGTCCAGCTCCAGGCCAAAAACCTCTATCTGATCTTTTGTGTCTGACCATGGGCAATGACAAGGCTTTTTCTGGCAAGCCTCAGGGAAGAGGAAGCTACCCTCCCCACACAGGGCTCAGCCCATGGATAGTGCGTTACAGTTTTATGGAGGCAGTTGCAGTCAAGGACTCATGTTCACATGCATATCCTGCACTCCTACTCCTGGTGCCTCCTTTCAGAGGTCTCTTAATTGGGAGGACCTGACTAAGACACTTCTCTATACTCAGTGCTTCTCTCTACTACCAGCATTTCTTCTTCTTCCTCTCTCTAGCCCTGTGGGTCCACAAAATGACAGGAGCCTTTTTTTCAGAGATGTCAGTAGTGAAAAGATTTCCCCTGTCTGTGCTGATCCACTTAACCCTTGCCTGGTGCCCACTTAATGGGGGGAAAAAAAAAAAAAACTACAGAGCTGGTACCTATATTTGCCTGTGACTTACACTATCTCAGCAAATAAAGTCTNCTTAACCCTTGCCTGGTGCCCACTTAATGGGGGGAAAAAAAAAAAAAAACTACAGAGCTGGTACCTATATTTGCCTGTGACTTACACTATCTCAGCAAAGAAAGTCNGTAATAAAGTCTTGGTTATTACCTACAGTTTGGCTTGTTGTCCTAATCGACCCCTTGGCAACCTGGCAGCTTGACAGCAGTGTGAAGCACACAGGTCNTTGGTTATTACCTTCAGTTTGGCTTGTTGTCCTAATCGACCCCTTGGCAACCTGGCAGCTTGACAGCAGTGTGAAGCACACAGGTCTCTTCCCCAGGAACTTCTGGGGATTAACAAGATAGCTGGGGAAAATGTGTTAGGAGGGAACTTCCCCCTCTTTATTCAGCCAGCAATTACTGTATCCACTCTCGTTTTATCTATACTGAAATTGGCCAACTGCCCACAATATAATTATTTCAGAATGTGAGACTTATATTTAAAAGAGAAAAGATATGAATAGCATATGTCCATGCAAACACAAATTGCATATTCCTTTGACAGACATTCTACTTTCTTGAGAATTATCAGGACACTCTCACTGAATGCCTCTGATAAAGCTAAGCCAGTTCTTCGTATTGTGGCTTACAGGGTACAAATATTTGGAGGGAGAGAATGCACATAAGATCCTCCAACTGGCATGAGAAGTCTACAGCAATTTTTCCTTCAGTGCTGTTTCTGACACCCTGAAGCTCAGGCTGGCCAATGGAACACACAGGAGAATGGCAAGATAACAGAAAATGTATACACTGGTCTCTGCCCCTGGTTCTTGGCACAGTGATCCTGAAACTCTTGTAATTTCTTAGGTGACAAGAGTGTCTTGCTCTAATGAGATGATTCTGGACGGCTCCTGGGTAAGGACTGGTCATGGGAAAGACCAAGCCAAGATTAGAAGCTTGGAATTCCCAGTCCCAGCCCCCATTCCTTGAGAAGAAAGAAAGACCAAAGACAGAGTTAATGATCTATCATGCCTATGTGATGAAGCCTCTATAAAAAGGCCAGTAGGATAGGTTCAGAGAGTTTTCAGGTGGGAGAACACACCCATGTACAAAGGGGGAGACAGAAAGACATACCCCAGCTCCATGGGGACAGAAGCTTCCGCACTCAGGACCCTCCCAGATCTATGTATCTCTTCATCGGGCTATTCATCTGTATCTTTTACCATACACCTTAATAAACTGGTAAATGTAAATAAGTATTTTCCTGAGTTCTGTGAGTTACTCTAACAAATTAATCAAACCTGTGGAAAGGATTGTGGGTACCTCTGATCTGTACCCAGACAGAAGTTGTGGGTAACCTGGGGACCTCTTACTCATGATTAGCATCTGAAGTGGGATGAAACAGTCTTTTGGGACTGAGCCTTCGACCTATAGGATCTGACGCTATCTCCAGATAGTGTCACAATTGAGTTAAATTGTGGGACACCGAGCTGGTATCATGGAGAATTGCTTGGTGTGTGTGTGTGGGGGGGAAACCACACATTTGGTGGCCAGAAGTGTCAGAAGTGCAGTGTTCTGTGTGAATGGTAAAGAAGAAGGGAGAACTATGTTGTTGTTGTTTTCCCAATACTGCTTTATTGGGAAAAAGAGAAGGAAAGAAAAAAGGGAGAATAGTACATTCTTCAGGGTTTCTGTGCATTATATAAAAAACCTGTGGCTGGTGACCCAGATTCCTCAACCATGTTCTGCAAGTCATATTGCTCATCAGAAGGAGACCCTTTAACAGCTTGGGTTCCCACAGACAGATACATACTGCTAGGCACACTGTGAACTTCCCAACTCCAAGACATGACGCACATGCCTCAAATTTCATGAGTGTACAAATCACCTGGAATCTTGTTAAAATGCAGATTCTGAGTCTGTAGGTCTGGAGCAGGACCTGAAATTCCATATTTCTAGCAAGCTCCATGAGGTGATATCACTTCTGCTGGGCAAGATTATAGGCTATAATGGAAAGGTACAAATAAAATGGTGCACTGCACAATCTGCACAAATGTTCACAGCGGCCTGTTGCATCAGTACTTAAGATAGTGCAAACTATGTTACCTACTTTACTTTTCATAAACTTCTTTTAAACATGAAAGGAAAAACAAAACTGTGTTCTCTTCTTGAAGAGACCAAATGACTCACACTTTATGGCATGGGGTTACACATATAAAGGCCTTCCCCAGGTCCTTGGTGGCTACCTGCTTAGTTTTTCATTCTTGCCTGACATAAAGTATAGTTTTTAGTATTCAGTCCAGATATTATACAACTGACAATCATGAGAAATTCAAGACATTAAAAAAAAAATAGCCCAAAGCTAAAGACTCAGTTTAATTGAGCCATGGAATAGACTTTTGCTTCCATCCGTGATAGAGTAGAAGGAATCATATTCATTCTCCAGCCTTACACAATTAAAAATCTGAACAATATAAATGAAGTAATGGCTTTCAGCTATTAGACAATAGGCAGCACAGGGGAGTCATTTGGAAGGAAGGAAAGTACGTCTTATGATTGCCCAACTAGCAGAGATAAAGTTGAGCATTTGAGGAGACAAAACATCAATAATTTAAAAATAGGATACAGGAGAGAAGAGAGAACTCTGGAGATACGGACAATTCTTCTTGAATCATCAACTGAGTACTGATCATCATGTGAAAAAATGACATAAGTATGCAGAAAGGAGACAGAATAACTACTGAGGTCCCATAGAGGTGATAATAGATTATGTTTTCAAGGGTGAAAGGGAAGAGGGACATCAGGTAGAATACTCAGAAATTCATTGCTTCTGTATTTGGGCCAAAGTAGCCTAGACTAAGGACTAAGATAAAAAATATTTAAAGGGATAACCCCCAAAATCTAACATGCACAAATGAAATTTTAAAATATCTAGAATCCAGTAAAAAATAACCAGTCATGAACATAAATCAGAAGGATACAACTCATACAAGAAAAATAATTCAGTCAATAGAAATGAACTTGGAATGATAGAGATGCTAGAATTATCAGACAGGCAATAAAATCACTACTATAAATATATAATATATGTTCAAGAAAATAAAAACATGATCATGTTAACATTTAAAAAGAGCCAAATCAAACTGCTAGAGATAAAAAAATATTTCTCAGATGAAAAATACACTAAAGTCTATCAAGAGCAGATTAGCTGCTACAGAACAAAATATTAGTGAACTTGAAGACATAGAAATAAAACCTACTTAATAAAACAGAAAAAGACTGAAAAATAGTGTAACTAATATCAATGAGCTATGGGGACAATTCAAGAGGCCTATTATATTGGATTTAAAATACTGTAAGGAGAAGAAATATTTGAAAAAAAATGGCTGAAAGATTTCCAGATCTGATAAGACTTTAAGCCTATAATTCCAAGAATTTCATAAAACCCAAGCAGAAAAAAACACAAAATACTGCACAGGGCATATCATAATAAAATTCCTTAAACCAGTAAAGAATTGACCTAAGGTTTGCAAAATGGAACAGTGTAAAATAAATTCTTCGCACACATTTATTTTTCACGTTTCATGAAAAGGAAAAATGATTGTATTGTAGAAGATTAATTATGTAGAACATTTTATTTTGTTAAATTCTTATGTTTAGAATAGAAGGCCAAGCTTAAGATTGAGAAAAGCTCCACATCATTGCTCCCAGTTCCACTGACTGACCCCAATACATTTGTATTTTCAAAATAGCCAGCTTTTCATGTTGGTTTCTTTTTTTTTTCTTTTCTTTTCTTTTTTAAGATTTTACTTATTTATTTGACAGACAGAGAGACATCCAGCGAGAGAGGGAACACAAGCAGGGGGAGTGGAAGAGGAAGAAGCAGGCTCCCAGTGGAGGAGCCCATATGGGGCTCCATCCCAGGACTCTGGGATCACGCCCTGAGCCGAAGGTAGACGCCCAACGACCAAGCCACCCAGGCGCCCCCATGTTGGTTTCTTAAAAATTAGAGGAAAGAGAAAAAACTCCCTTGTGATGTTAGCTTATAACTTTAAAAGTTCTATTCCCATCCTTTTGGGGGTACAATATAATATGGTATTTGACATTATTTAGAATCAATTTTTATGTGGGGAGGTAGGAATAGGATTTCGGTCTTTCCTTTGATATTTACATGTAGTCCTTTCTGTTAGATTTGGTCATATTCTTTGTTTCCATTCTTTATATCCTGTTCCATGTGGAACAACAAATACTGAATGCACACGACACTGTTATAGGTTCTTGAGAAACGCTAATGAATGAAACAAAAACATTCCTCCCCAATGTATATTCTAGAATTTTACACACTTTAAGAAGATATGTTTAGCGCAGATCTAACATTAATTTTGTAATAATGTTATTATAATGGGAAACTAAAATAAGCTAGCATTTATTTTAAGTAAAAGAGCTTCATTTTCTGTCTCATGTCTATTTCAGTATAATTTTCAGACTGGGTAAATTGTGACTATTATACTAATATGAAATGAGTCTTCAAAGATTTTATTTAATCCACTAATTAGCAAGGGAAACAGCAAGCTGTTAAAATAAATTCAAATAAGAATTCTAGAGCTTTCTGCACAAATCCATTTGCATTGCCATTAGCAAAAATCATTTACATGGCTCTGTAACATAAATCCAGGAAATAGTTGCATTATTTTGGGTTTTTTTCAAGTTAACTTCTATCTATCACAGGTAGACACCCCTATAGACACATAATTCCAGAAGGTCAGTTATGCAATTCTCAGTATTTCATTCAAAGGACCCCCAGGGATCTCTCAGCACATTTGAAAGTCTTGTACCAATTCCTAACTTAACTTATTTGCCATTATACCAGTGCTGTTAGAACTTTTCTAAAACTCATTAAAGCATCGCAGTTGACAAATTAAAAAAAGTTATATTTTATTATGATTTTTAAATTCACTCCTCATGATATTAGACCTAAGTAAAAAACAAAATAAGTGAATTCTACAGAGAAAAGCTTTAACATTTACTTACTTTAAATTATACGTAACTTGTAAAAATTACAACATATAGATTCTCAAACAATAAGTGGACTATGATGCCATTTGAGGTAAACATTGCTGCCTGGGAGGTAAAGATATTAATTGCTCCCCCAAATTGGAATAATATTAGCTAATTTGAAAGAAAGCAAGAAAAATAATTTTCACTAAACTTTAGTGACTTTTTAAGTTTCAAGGTAATACATCAAAAAATAACCATAACCACTTATCTCGTATTTTGCCTCAATGATTTTTCCATATTTTCTTTTACAGGTCAGTAACTAGAGCATGAAAGTGATTCTTCAATTTCCTGGGTGTTTTAAAAATAAAAACCAAGTGATTTAAGTACTTATAAACATAGTTGTATTTTGAAATTTATATTTACTATTTAAAATTATAGATGTGAATACTTAAGATTTAAAAAACAGTGATGCCTTTCTAACATTTGCCTTTGTTTTTCTTGATAGCACTTGGATACAGATGGTCAATCCTATGTCAACACCTAAATGAAAGAAAGCTCTTAGTTTTTATTATTATTATCATTATTATTGCTGCTATTTAATTTCTGACTTTTTAAACCTAACTGCAACCTGTCGTTTTGCACACTTTCATGATTATTTATGTTCATACTTGATCTGTAATGAATAGGTAAAAGTGCAGAAATAAATTTTCACCCTGTAATGTGTTGCTTTAATCTATACTCAAAGATAGTATCAGATTATCCATATCTCCCGACATCAAGATCAACGCAGATCCAGCAATTTCTTTTTCCCTACCATGAGACGGAGTTAATCCATCTTGTCTGCCAACACAAAATACATGGAATCTTTCACAGGCAATTAACGTGACAGAGAAATATATAATTCTCTCCTCGACATCTTTGGGATGCACCTTGTAAGCCGTTTTCTCTGGCACCTCTGTGCCAACTTTGTTTCTCTGCTCTCTGACTACAGGGCAGTTTCATTTCAAGTCACGGATCCTGGATACCAACCAAGCTGGCAAATGAAAAATAACTCAGCCGGGGCCATTTCACCCACCAGTGATCTCTGTCTGTGAGATAATTCCTCCCTGAGGTTTCTTTCTCTCCACTACTGTGTTCTTAAAGCCCTAACACAGGGCAGCAGGCTGGTGCCACTGTTGAAGGTTTCAATTAAGACGTGTGCAGATATCAAAGAAGTAACAAGCCGGCCTCCACAACAATACCTCATGCTTGCCTCTTGGTTCTAGTTCAGAGATGGCAAGATGCTTGAAAAATGCAGTTCATTAATCCCCACAACAGACCCCGGAGGTTGAGAGGACAGAGAGGGAGCCAGCAACAGGATCAGGTTTGAATAGTCTCTCTGTTGGTTGTGTATGTTTGGAGCTGGCTGTGAAATCTATGTGGACATAGTGAACCCTCTAGTTAACCTCGTGGTGCAAATGTGTTGATCAAAGGCACTCTGTCAGTATCTGATTAAAAGCCATGTAAGAGCACTGAAGACATTTCCTTCTGGTTAACAACTCTGATTACAGAGGGCTCCTGGAGTGAGTTTTCCTCTTAGCAGTCAAGCAGGTCCCCCGGCTCCAGCTGGAGCTCTAGGGTTTCCCAATGGTAGAGCTTCCTGTTGCTGAAGGCTTCAATTCATTCACAGCTTGTAAATCAGTAGCCTGTAAATCAACAGATTGAGCTACTACTGTTTAAAACACAGTTTCCTCGACAAGCTTCCTTCTGGTTTTGTTTTCATATATCAAGGGCATAAAAAAAGTGTCCAATTTTTAACACCTGGACCGATGGGGACTCAGCAGGAGAGGCAAGTTATACCAAGCTCTGCAGTTTTGTTTTGGTTGCAGCGGAGCAAGGATTTAGTGGCTCAAGTCAAGATAGCATTTACTTAGAGAAATGATAAAGGCCTGTTTGGGGGAAATACGAATTTGAAAAATACGAATGTTGCATGCATCTCGGCAATTTTTTAATGTCTGATAAGAAATATAAAGCAAAAACTGAAATGAGAATCAAGACATGTTATTATTTGTTTACTCTTCTATATTAAACATGTGTGGATAATATCTTGAAATGGATTGAGGTGCTTAACCCAACTACTTTGAATATTTTATATGACCCAACGCCTATTGAAACAGAATCAACAGCAAAAGGGCTAGTTAGCTGCAAAACATCTGTTGTTAATGATCAGTTACACAGGGTAAGGCATCAAGACAGATAACTGAAATGGGTCAGATTTCTAAATTCATGCCTTCACCTATTATCACAGAGGGCTTTAGATGGTAATAACAGGTACCATAATCATAATAAACTTTTACTCATTATTGTCATGTCTATTTGAGAGGGGCAGAGTTCTGTGACAGATCGTTTGTAAATTTTTATGTTATGTTCAAAGTCAACATGAAGCATGGGTTTTTAGCATCCAAGAAAATAACTAGTTCTATTTTATCCTGGTCCCTCTAGTAAATGCACCAAAATCACGTAGAAATTTTATGACCCTTGCCCGGAATCTGAAACCATCTATATATTGATTCTATTTATATGGCTGTCTCTAGGCTCTCTGATGAAAGGAATTTTGGAACTAATCTTTTGAAGAAAATTAGTAGTAGTAGCGGTAGTCGTCGTAGTAGTAAAACAGATTTAAAGATTGATCCAGGGTCTTGGAAAGGAGTTTTCTAAAACCAGAGATCTCCCACTAGGGTAGAGTGGAGATGAAGAAATCTTTCTCTACCGTGGTAAGAAAAGCTAAGACAGCTTCATAGGCGGTCACACTACTAGTACACAGCATTTCCCTTGCGGGGCGTGATCTAACCTCCTAGACAGGGAAATATAATTCCCCAGGGAGGAAACTACATAGAGAAAGTCAACATAGGTAAAGTCACCTAAGGCTATACCTTATTTGCGGGTAAAAATATTTCCTTTCAGCATGAAGATGCTGACATGCAAAAGAGTCAAATGAACTCATCGGCAGTGGAGAAGCACGTAGCAAAAATAAACCATCCTGACCTTTGAGGTACAAGCGTACAGATTATGGGGAATGACTCTCCACAGTAAGAACGCCATGAGAGTTACAATTAGCATCCAGAGATTACCACCCTGGGGAAGGGACAGTGAAATCCAAATTCCAGGAATAACTTTAGATGGGAATGTTGCTCAGTGTAGCTGTTATGCAAGCTAACTCTGGCTATGTCTTATGGCTGATATTTCCTGGCAAACAGCTTTATAAACCCATACACTTAAGTTTGTAAGTGACAATAATCACAGATTCTTCACCCATTAGTCCCCCATGCTAATCTTCATTCAATTGTTTCCCTCCTCCTCAAACTCTCTCTACATTTCTACCTGTCAACCTCAGCCACTTAACAGTATTTTTTAGAACTCCCACTCTTTCAGGAACAACTTGTCTAAACCTTGAGTTTTTATTCATTTTTCAGTCCACATGCAAGCCTTAAAATAAAAATAGGTTTCCTTTTAATTCATCTCATCCATGAAAACAATAGTTATTACTGCTTTTCCTGCTCAGTCCCTGAAGACCTAAGATATAGGGTTACTCTCTATTTATTCTTACTCGGTCTGGATGATTCAAAGCTATTGAAATGCTACTGTCATTTTAATAACATTTCTTTTATGACATTTTCCACATTTGTTTATAGCATGACATCTCTGATTCATTATAATCAGCAGTAAAAATACCCTTCTTGATTGGCCCTTCTTTCTTGTCATAACTTACATGTTGACTTCCTATATTTTTCTAATTACTAAACCCCCAAATCAGTCATTTAAAACATTCTTATCTCAACATTCTTATATATTGACTAAAATAGCTCACATTTCTCCTGTTATAACCTGTCCAGTTAACCTATCTGGCTGTGTATGTGTTAGGTAAGACCCACTTCCATGCTTTCTGTATCAACTTATCAGAGACTTCCTAGAATATTAAAAAAAAAAAAAAAAAGATGGAGGGAGAAATCAGCAACTAGAATCACTGCAAATTCATTCCATCCATTCTACAAAATACACCATCAGTAACCCAATCTACCTCCATTTTGGGTGAGACTTAACGTTACAATAATTTAATTAAAACTGCAGCATAGAAGCTGGTTCCAATCTCTTTGGGTAGGAAGGAAAAAAAAAAACACTAAGGGCAAACACTGAAAAATCTTTCTGGATTTGCCTGTAATGCAACCAAGTTAAGAAATAATGTTTCATGTAAGACTACTACTATTTGGGGCAATGTTTCCAAATGATAGGTATATATCTCTTTTCCAGCAACATCTACCATTGGAAACTTCTAAAAACTGAATAAAAGAACATGTCTATTAGTATCAACTAAAGCTTGAGACATTGCTTGAGTAAAAACTACAATGAGTCATTACTTTTCCTTTTGAAAGAAGAAAATTGTTTTTCAAATGCAGAGTTGAAGAGAGGGCTATATGTGAGCAAGAGAGGGCTCCAAGTGAGATAAATTCATCATGAGGAGAAAGAGCACCCATTGGACACACCATCCTATGAAGGCTTAAGTCTTGAAGGACTCTCTCCTTTCTAACTGATACAGGGGAATGGCTCACTTAACTACCATTTCAACCTTTATTGAAGCTACCATAAAATTTTTCTCTTAGAATTGTATATTTTAAGAAAAAGTAATGCGTGTTTTTCCATGGTAACCTGGCATGATTATCATTGGTAGACGCTGATGTAGTAAGAATGGCTCAGGAAGGATAACAGTCTGATTTACCTAGTAATTTCCTGAACAATTCAGCTGAAGTAGATGGAGAGGAATCAAGCACATCTTGTGTAGATTCCTATGTAGAGTCATCTTGGTGTAAAGGTAATCACAAAGAGATCCAAAATTCTAGAAAATTCCTGAGAGGATCCAAGTTCATAGAGAAAGAAGATAAAACTTCTTGATTGCTACTTTATAGGATAGGAGGTTTGCCCTATGGAAGTAAAAATGTAGATATGATCACTGTCATACCTGGGTTACATTGTCTCTTTACTTATTTAGCAAAGATTTGATTTTGATTTGTTTTGTTCTAGATCCTAAATACATCTTTAGTTTATAAAGTCTACGCCCCCCCCACACACAAAATTAATTATAACATACTAAAAAATAAATACAAGCTAATAGCATATAGTGACAAAAATATTTAATTTTAATTACAGTAATCAAAGTGTAGTGTCACTATCAAGAGAGCAAAAATATATTAACCTCTGCACTTCTAATTAGCCAAACAATTTTGACAGAGTTTTAAGAGAATACTAGTAAATAAGAACTAAATTAGTGATAGTGAGAATGATGTAAGACCTAAAAATCATATCCTATGAAGAATGCTTTGAGGGACTGAGAGCAGATACCTACAAAGTATAGATTTCTAAATATATTAGAATATCTGTAAGATAAATTCCTAAACATGAAATTTCCAATTCACAAGAATTTGCATTTTAAATTATGATAGATAATATTCCCACAGATATTTATGTTGTCCCACACAAAAAAGTGTACAATTTAAATTTTTGAAAAACTGTACTTCCTGTTTCAGTCTCTTAACATAGATGACGTTGGTCAACTCTTTATATTTAAAAAATTCATTTGTATTTTTTCCCAGTAATTTCTGTTTTCATGGCCTATACCATTCCGTTAATAAGTTGTTCATCTTTTTCATATCAATTTGTACAAGCACTTAATATGTTAAGTAAATAAGAATTGAACTATGATACTTGTTCCAAAAATGTTTCCAAAATTTCCCTCTCTTTTGATTTTGTTTATGTCATTTATTTAGATTTTTATTAAGTTAAATTTAATCAATCATTTTTCAAGATTTTGGACTTGATGTCATATTAAGCAATTCTACCTCCACATCCTAATATTGTGTAAGACACTCTCTCATATTTTCTTTGAGTGCATTTGGGTTTATTTTTTAGAGGGTTTAAACATTAGTCCATAAAAATGTTTTGATATAAGGAGTCAGATACAGCTCTAAATATTTCTTAGAAGCCTGCTCAGTTGTTAAAATATCTGTCAACCCATCTTTTCTTCAATGATATGCAGTGACACCTTCATTATATAAAAATACTCATATATATGTTGATCTATCCATTCATTCGTCAATATCTATCATGGCACTTCAAATATATTTAATAATTGTTCAAGCTAGTTTTGTCCAATTACTTTTATTTTTCAGATTCTTATAGCTATGATTGCAAATTTTTTCTATATGGCTTATAGAATCAACTTGAATTAAAAATAAACCTAGATGTAGATTCTTTAATTATACCAAAGTTTTAGATTAGACTTATCAAATTCCAACCAATAGAACAAATATGGCCTTTTCCTTGTTTTTGAGATAAAGTTTTATTGGGACACAGATATGTTTATTCATTTGGGTAGTATCCATAGTTGATTTTCTGCTATAACAGAAGAGGTAACTAGGTGTGATCAAGATTACACAAACCATAAAATCAGAAGTATTTGATATCTGGACCTATACAGAAAAAGTTTGTTGATCTCTGTTGTAGATTAATATTCCATAGTTTAATATATTTCCAAATTTATGAGGAAATCACCAAATTTCACTGGCTTAACACAATAAAACTGTATTTCTTGGGCTTACCATTCATTCATAACAATTCAGCAGAGGCAGCAGGTAGTTCTCATAATAGCTACTCAGCAACCTTGGTTAACAGAAGCTTCATCTCAAAATTTGTTACCATAAATCCTGTAGAAAAATGTAGTAATAGAAGCATGTTAAATTATGGACAGTCACTTAAAGCTTCTTCCTGAAAGTGACGCAAGTAACTTCTCATTTTGTATTAGCCAAAGCAAGTCACATGGCCATATTTAACTTCAAGGAATTAGAAAGTCAATTCTATTACATGCCCAGAAGAAAAAAGAGACAAAAAATATTTTGGTGTACACTGTTAATGATTACCATCATTAATGCAAGGAGACCTGCCATTTCTTGAATATCGAACATCCCATTCAAGATATTCTAAGCTTGGAAAATCATTAAAATGTTATATCAGATCTTTTCATAGTATACTCATTTATTTCTTTCAACCAGCTCTTAAACAATTTTTGAAGCTTTTACTACTCAGTACCATCATTTCTGTTACTAATGTAAATAGGATTTCTGATTGCTTGCTGCTTACAAATTGAAAACTTTTGATTTTTACGTATTACTTTTCATTCCTAGCCATATTATTGAACACTATTATTGTTCTTAATGACTTATTAGAATCTTGGATATCCTAAGCACACTAATTTCCTGAGAAATAAAAATTTTGTATTTGAATTCATATATATTTAAGGTACTTTCATAAGTCCCAATTTCCATAAGTGCACTTGACCTGAACTGGTATCCTACCATTCCTTGCTTCATTCATTCATTCATTCACTCATTCATTTAATATCCAATTAAAATTTACCATAAAAAGAATATTGTCTTATGCCTTACAGATTGAAAGGTGAATAAGGCAGAGGAAGTGCCTGCTTCGAGGAACTCATTTTCTATAGGCAGATATATTAATAGAGAATCATACAAAATGAAAAATTTATATGGAAAGTAGAAATAATGCCATGTGGAAAAACCTAGCAAAGTATGTCAGATTTAATATTGAAATTTAGCAATGACCAAATGATAGTAATAATCCAATGTCAGTTAGTGTCATTGTAAAAACAATTACCCCCAAATCATGGAAAATAAATATACTTGTATCTTAAAATGTTTGTGTCATTTTCCAGTGTGTGTGTGTGTGTGTGTGTGTATACACAACTATTTCAAACTATTAATTTCAAAACATCAGGAACAGTGTAACTTCTTTTTAAATTTCTTGCAGCATTGCCTTGTATTATTGTACCTTCAGTGGACTCTCAACTAATTGTGACTGAATCGGTTTGTATTTAATTAAGCTCAGGATATTTCTAGGACAAAGGAGAGATTATTGAGAGCTAAGAAAGATAAAAAGAAAAAATCTTAGGAGGTAAGAATAGGTTTTCAAATTATCAATACCATTTTAAGAGAAAATAAACATGATGGTAACACTGATAGAGATAATTTCATTGTGAATCCACTTGCCTACACCTCATACATTATTTTTATTACTTAAATTCAAAACTGAAGTAGGTGAACCCTGCAGAATTCAAGGACATTTAGAAATATTTACTTTGCCAGGACCAGTTTTGAAATATCTTCACCAGGGAGGAAGTGGCCTTTGCCAGTTACAAGGGACTCACAATTCTCCTGCTTCTGTTTCAGAGGCCTGAGGGTAATTTGATGACTGATACTTTTTCAGTTCCCTAGGGAATCTAGTTAAATTGAGAAGAAAACAATCACCATAAATCATACATGATGTCTTGAGACTTAACATTTTTCATATAATTCAGAGGCTACTCCAATCATGACACTTGAATGACATACAATAATAAGGTACACGGACCTCCAATTATGAAATCGGGGTGGTCTCAGAAGATGGTAGAGATTTAAAAATTGCAATATATTGCTAACAAATTGTGATTCAACGCCAGGTCAGGTTAGCAAAGAAATTGTCTCATCTTAGTAACCATTCATTTCATTAAGTTGAGATTCCAGCAAAGCGTAACAGAATTACAGAAGAAATGACCAAAACTATTTATTGAATGGAATATACATACTGTGTCAGATGTCTGCTCTAAGTTTTTTTCTCTCCCTTATTTGCAACTGTATTATAGAGATACATGTTATCGTAGAGAGCCTAGTTACATTACAAAGTAATTGCTCAAATATACATACAGTTTTCTTTCATTATTTCCATCTCAGAGACCAAATACTTTCTTCAACTGTCAAAGATTTATACATGTTGAAGCCATTCACATATATACATTAAAAAAATCATTCCTCTATTTTGCTTACATCCTTACAATATAATTTCTAGTGCAAGATGTCATTTAAAATCAAAATATTTTTTATCCCTGTTAATAGTAAAACTAAGAGGGGAAGCATCAATTGATAAATATGATTTTATGTAGTATCTATTTATGAAGGAAATAAAACGCAAAAACCAGAGACTAAATCTTCAATACTTCCCTTTTATCTACTCTCCCACCTCCCATTCCCAAAGCTTTCCTTAACCCACTTCACAAATCTTTCACTGTTCCCTTAGAGTAACATTTTTTGCTAAAACCAAGCTGAGTGACTCATTACTTCCTGCACATGCCTCACATTTTCTTACTTGTTTTCTCCAGCAATTTGCACAACTACAACATCTATGAAAACTATACTCATAATTTATTATCTCTTTTTCAAACGTCCTATTTATGTAGTTTCACAAATGGATTCCAATCCATAGTGATCTCTCTTTCTCTAAACTCATAAAATTTAGCAGCAATGTTTCCTGAACTTTTCATGCCATGACAACCCAACCAAAGGAACGGTACACACTACAGCAGATCAGCTTGCTTTTTTCACAATATTGGAGGCGAAAATAATCGAAGTTCCAGACGCCCCAGATCCAAAAAGGCAGGCTAAGATTAAGAACGTGGCACAGTTGTAATCAGGAAGGCCTATAGGAAAAGGCTGAATTCTATACCAATTTTTTGACATTATGTCAGGTGCTGTCGTATATCATGATTGACATCATATTCCCTTATTGCTCTCTTCTTGCCATGTTTCCTGAATAGATCACACATTTTTTGAAAGTAGGGGTAATGTCTTAGTTATTTAAAATTGTGATAAAATATATATATAACATAAAATTTACTGTGTTGAACATGTTTAAGGGTATAGTTCAGTGGCATATAAGTATATTGACATTCTGTGCAGTCATGACCACCCTCCACCTCCAGAACTTTCCTCATCTTTCAAAACTGAAACTCTGTATCCACTAAACAAAACTTCCCCATCCCTCCATCCTCTGGTTCCTGGCACCCACCATTCTACTTTCTCTGTCTATTACTTTGACTATTATAGATACTTCGTATTAGTGGAATCATAAAGTATTTTCCTTTTGTGACTGGCTTATTTCATTTAACAGAATGTCTTCAAGGTTTATTTATAATTGTTTTAAAACATGATAGTGATTAGCATCTTGTTCAACACCTGGAAGATATATCTATATATACAGAGAGAGAGATCTTATATTTCTTATAGATCTTATACTATGTATATTATTTATTACTCATTTCCCTCTAAGCAGCTTATATTTAGTGGCAACAATTATGTATTAAAAGAGTTAGTTTCTGATTACATTAGAAATTGTGAATCATCGCTAAGCTTTACTGCATCTGGTATCTTTGATTTCCAGTTAAATTCTTTTAATGTGAATCAATATAGTCATTTGTTTGAAGGGCATTATGACTGACTTAGTTACTAATTGACTTTGATGTATGGAGTGTAGCTTATCACACAGGCTTCAATTGACCCTAATAATTCAATTATTTTAAATTAGATTATTGTGTCATAGTCATTAATAAGACCATGTCTCTTGATATTTCTTGCTCTTTGGAGGGTTTCTAACAAACTTGTTGAAATGATTACTATAATCTACCATTTTCCTCTAAAAATTTGTTAGTGACTTACTGATTTATATAATCAAGTTTAGTACATTAAATTTCTTTCTATTACTTATGATATTTAGTTAAACTAATGGCCCCATCCCCTGGACAAGATTCTGTCTATAATCTATGATATGCTGATAAAAGCCAACCAACAAAAATTTTATTAACATGATAGTAAAATACTTTTGAGAACACAATAGACTTCTAAAGCTAATACTGAAAAAAATCCAAATTTAAGCTTTTATCCTGCTGCCTACATTCTCCCAAATTTTGCAATTTTTGTCCTATTTCATTTTATGACTCAATTTTCTAAAGCCTCTTGTAAGTGAGTTTGCTCATGCAGTTGCAAGCAATCTACTTGAAGTATATTGATGTAGAATGCTTTTTTCATCCTGAGGTCTTTATTCCCTTCTTTTATATTTATTTTGAATATTTTTGGCTATTGCACCTTAGCAACTTAAGTTATGATTAACTTTGAAAACTGTGATCTGATTTCAAAATATGTGTTGACTCTAAACAAACTTAAAAGTATTAGTTTACAGTGCATAATTCATAATAATTACATAATAATACATTCAATAAAAAACATTTTAATGGCAAGCAACAGTGATGGCAATTGAGAAAATGCAGATATTTTCGTACCTCACATTGCTAATTCCCTGAATGTGCTAAAAATTGAATCCATCTTCTGCCTAAAATTCCTAAGTTTAAGTCTACAATAGTTGATGAGAGGCTGTGCCAAAAAAAAAATTGAGTTATTAAATAAAATAAAATTTTAATAACAGTTTTGGGAAAATGCTATGGTACCAATTTTAAAAAGAAAAAAAGAAAATCTGACATTGATCTTGCTAATCCACTGTATAGAATGAAAGACTTCAGATTTATACACAAAGTAGGTTCTCCAACAACTACTATGTGGGTGACAGCATTCTCTTCTTGGGAACCTTCAGGGATTTTTTTTTTTCATAAGTCCTATGAATGTCATTCAAACATTGTAAGTATACTTCTCAAATGGAAAACAAAATGAAGTATGATTAACTTGTAATTCATCAGATACTATCCATATTCTTTTTTTTTTAAGATTTTAATATTTTGACAGAGAGAGACACAGCAAGAGAGGGAACACAAGCAGGGGGAGTGGGAGAAGAAGCAGGCTTCCCGCCGAGCAGGGAGCCCGATGTGGGGCTCAATCCCAGGACCCTGGGATCATGACCGGAGCCGAAGGCAGATGCTTAATGACTGAGCACACCAAGGCACCCCAGATACTATCCATATACTAAGCCACTACCGGAACAGACTGTAAAGTTTACATAAAATGAAAATCCATATTTTTTTCATGCCTATTTCTCTTATTCAGGCCATAATCACTATATCATTCAGAACATGGTCAGGAAAACAGAAGCTACTCTATGCAATCAAAATATAAATTGTTTAATATGGATTTAGATCATTGTTGTAAGGACAATTATCATATGGTTTCACTCGTATGTGGAACATAAGGAATCATGAAGAGGATCATAAGGGAGAGAAAACTGAATGCGAAGAAATCAGAGAGGGAGACAAACCATGAGAGACTCTGGACTCCAGGAAACAAACTGAGGGTTATAGAAGGGAGGGGGGTGGGGGTTGGGTTAATGAGGTGATGGGCATTAAGGAGGGCACTTGATGTGATGAGCGCTGGGTGTTATACGCATCTAATGAATTGTTGAATGCTACATCAAAAAATGATGTACTATATATTGGCTAATTGAACGTAATAAAATTTTTAAAAACTGTTAGAGTGGAAGTCAGTGAAATGTTCATTAAAGATCAGGTAAGCTGCTACTAAATGTTAGAAAGTGTACATTGGAAAGCTCAGTATAAAGCATCAAATTATGCTGTTCTCAAAGACTTGCCAGAAAGCTTCTGTGATTTTCAAGAACTTCTATGAAGTTTGCACCTTTGGTCTCAGTCATTAGGAACAAAACATAGGGTCCTCAGTGGGAAGTGGGAAACCAGTGAGAATTTCACATCTCCCATGCATTTTGATACTTTTGATTTCTCCTTCTTTTTGTCCCTTGTATCTTTTATTAGGTCCCTCTCATTAGCGAACTAGCCTCGAATCAAACAAGGAAAACACTTCTGGGAAATGTTTTTCCCAAGAATACAGCGGAGACCTGGAAGGGAACAGTAGTGATGTCAGGTTGAAAACTGGTAATTTGGGACACCTGGGTGGCTCAATCGTTAAGCGTCTGCCTTCAGCTTGGGTCATGATCCCAGGGTCCTGGGATTGAGCCCCGCATCGGGCTCCCCGCTCAGCGGGAAGCCTGCTTCTCTCTCTCTCACTCCCCCTGCTGGTGTTCCCTCTCTCTCTCTGTGTCTCTCTTTGTCCAATAAATAAATAAAATCTTAAAAAATAAATAAATAAAAGTGATAATCTGACAATTTGTTTTTGGTGATCATTGCTTTTTCCATATTTTCCTTTTGAGTAAGCTTCAGTCTTTCCCACATAACAGAAAAAATGCTTGCCCTTTCCTTGAAAGGAGAAGGAGAAAGTCTGATATACCACTTCATAGATCTCTGTATGAGGTTCATTTTTCTTCTAATCAGTCACAAAACTATCCATATATGGCTTTGTGAAGATCTAGATATTCATAACTGAAACATTGAAATATAGGTCTAAACAATGCTAATGCATTTATATTAAATATAAGAAGCGACAGAGATGAAGACAAACTCCAAAATAGTTTATGTGCACTATATACATATGTATGTACATACACACACACACACACACAAAAAAAAAAACCAAATAAATATGGTATATGCACTAAACAACTAAATAAGCACATGTATGCAACTAGATACATGGTCATGGATGATATTTAACTTCCTTCTTCCACTAACCATTTCATGTTCATTTTGCTCTCAGCTAGCATCTTAGCATATCAGGATGCTTTCGCCTGGCGGGATGATCCAAGCCTTTATTCCTGAAGGATCTGTGCTATTAGTGGTCCTTTCCGGGTTGAGTTGTCATACTTTGCTTTAACTTTTACTATTGGACATGAGAACCTCTACATTGACTTCCATTATGTATTTGCACCTCTGTGTTTTCAGTCATCCCAGCCAGGATAGTAAGCCTTTTCTTTGACTACTCATTTACGTCAATGGTATAAAAAGATTAATGTGACTAAAGATAGATGATAATCTGATCTTCCTGTTCAATTGTACCTTTGTTATTTCCACTGATGAAAACATTCCCATCCTGAGCAAGGCCTGGGTGGCTGGCAAAGTGGCAGACCCACATACATAATATAAATTATCTTATCCACCTGATTAGTCAAGCACATGTGCAGCTAGTTGGTGAGTATCCAGTTTGTGCTCTTATGAAACTTCCATCCAAATACTTCTTCCCTAGAACTTCTTGTCAATCAATATTTTTTCTCTCAAATCTCTTACCATCCAGCCCTACTATTAGCCAGTTTCCATGAAATAACATAGATCTGCATCTCTGGTCATTTCTCCTTCTAGACAAAGTAACATGAAAATGTTGAACATGCAAATGTAATGCTTGAAGTGTTGCTGAGAGGATCACCTTTACAGTTGAATTTCAGGATCACTGTTAAATAAGTAAGGCGAGATTTTAGTAGATGCACATACATCAGTCTTAATCATAATAATCAATAAATTACCACAAATGTTTCCATTAGGAAAACCATTTTCACTATTACTTTATTCTTGTACTTATTATAGTAACAATGCCCATCTTGTTTCTGATGGGGAACTACTGAAGCTTGTCCTTTCTTTCTCTGAGCTTCTATTATCCCCTTTGGATTCAGGATGCTAATTTCAATGATGGTATCTTCTGCTGTAATTTTTGGCCTAAAAAGATTTTTTTTTTAATTATGGCAGTACTTCCTTCAGTTCTATAAAGAGAACGCTAAAATCCTCAACAGAGAGCAAGGCTACTCCTTCAGCTGAAGTAAGCTTACTGGGGGATAGCATTTGTATCAGTTTGTGGGGGTTACCATAACAAATTACTATAAATTGGCTGAGTTAAAAAACATAAATTTATTGTCTCACAGTTTTGGAGGCTAGGAATTCAACATCAAAATATCAGCATGATCAGTTTCTTCCAAAGGCTGTAAGGGTATATCTGTTCTATTCCTGTCTTTTAGTTTCTGGTGATTTCTTGAAAATCTTTGGCATTTCTTGGCCTGTAGATGCATCACTCTGATTTCTGTCTCATGCTCACATGTCATTCTCTGTATGTGCAAGTCTGTGTCTGTGTGTAAATGTCTTTTTTTTATATACAGATATAATTTA
Organism: Ailuropoda melanoleuca; assembly: GCF_002007445.2. Taxonomy (NCBI): domain Eukaryota; kingdom Metazoa; phylum Chordata; class Mammalia; order Carnivora; family Ursidae; genus Ailuropoda; species Ailuropoda melanoleuca. The sequence continues at coordinate 39,727,835 of NC_048218.1, forward strand.
TACAGATATTGGATAAGGCCATCACAATGAATTCATCTTAATGAATTATACCTGCAATAAACCTATTTCCAAAAAGAGTCACATCTTAGGTACTGGGGTTAGAACCTACGCATGAATTTGGTATAGACACAATCAACCTATAATAGCACAGAGTATATTCAGATTTATCAACATCTACTCAAACATCCCATTCGCAGTCTCAAGATTCGACTTATTCCAAATCAATGCCTTAATTTTTGACAATAAAGAACTGACAAGACTGTAAATTGATTTGCTCTTAAAATAACTTAGCTATCTACAAGAAGGGCAGACTTTGAGTTTGATTTTCACAAAAGTTGGCCTTGAGACTATAAAAAATAAGAACTTTCTTCAGAGCCTTGGCCTTTAATTGGAAATTAAAAGCAATGAGTCTATTTTCTTTCTTCAAGTTTTCCAGTACATTTAAAAGATGCCAACCCATTCCACAGTTCTTGTATTTTTTTCCCTCCATTATATGTATTACTATAGCTATTTGGTCTCCTAAAGTCTGTCTTATATAGGTATTTGATTATCTGTGATAATTTAATTCAATGTCTCACAACTGTATTCTAAGGACTATTAGTGTTTCAATTTCTATTTTTCACTGGCAATGAAGCTATTACTAAATTAAAATCCAATAGGATTACAGAACTAGTTTCAGAGTCCCATCTGATAGATTCTATTATCTTAGACTTACAGCACCAAAACTGCATCAGTCAGCATGAAGTCAGGAAAAAGAAAAGCAACTCAGTGTATTTTGAGTACAAAGGTTTAATGCTTTACTAGGGGCTTACATGATGATTGGGAAATGTTTGTGGAATGAAGATGCAGGAAGCCAATGCCAAAAGTAAGGTTGCTGCCACTGACGGTTAGGGAAGAAAACATTGACTATCCTAGCCTGAAGCACAAAAGTGATTCTCAAAAGCTTGGAAAAGAGCTGCCACATTCCCACGAATCTGTAAGGAGCGTGTACCACCTCATTCTGCAGCAGAGGAGTGAGGGGTTATCGTGAGCTTCTTAGTGGCCTGCTGGGAACTTCACATCTTCTCATTCTTCCGGCTGCAATTCTGTCTTGAGGAAAATAGCTTTCCCTTCTCTTCTGCTATTCAAATCATGTACAGGGTCCTTCTTTACTAAAACCTGGACCTGTATATAAAGGATGATTCTGGTAAATGCATGTTCTAGCTTTTCTATAATGTAGAATATTCTTCAAGAGGTGGCAATTATGTTGGGTTGAAAACAGATAAACCATGAGAATTATGTCTTCTTCAAACAATTACATATATGAGCCCCTAATCTCCTTCACCACTTTAGCCCATTAACTGCTATCTTAAAATACAATTCAAATAATATCGCTCTCCAATGCACCCCCTCAAAAAATTAAATGAACAGCAAAGACTTTCTGTAATCCACCTCCAACCTCCTTAGTCTAGTCTTTAATGCTTTCTGAAAGTATTAATTCTTTTCAAGTGCACATGGGATATTCTTCAGGATAGAACATATGCTAGGCTATAGAACAATTCTCAATAAAGTTAAAAGAAATGAAATCATATAAAGTATGTTTTCTTTTTTCATCATTTTTTAAATTTAAATTTAAATTCAATTAATACATACAATGTATTATTTGTTTCAGGGGTCCAGTTCTGTGATTCATCAGTCTTATATAATACCCAGTGCTCCTTATAACACATACCCTCCCCAGTGTTCATCACCTAGTTACCCCATCCCCCCCACTCCCCTCCCTCCTATAACCCTCAGTTTGTTTCCCGGAGTCCAGAGTGTCTCATGGTTTGTCTCTCTCTCTGATTTCTTCCCATTCAGTTTTCCCTCCCTTCCCCTATGGTCCTCTATTCCTTATATTCCATATATGAGTGAAACCATATGATAATTGTCTTTCTCTGATTGCCTTATTTCACCTAGCATAATACCCTCCAGTTCCATCCATGTTGATGTAAGTGGTAGGTATTCATCCTTTCTGATAGCTGAGTACTATTCCATTGTATATATATACCACATCTTCTTTATCCATTCATCTGTTGAAGGACATCTCTGCTCCTTCCACAGTTTGGTTATTGTGGACATTGCTGCTATGAACATTGGGGTGCATGTGCCCCTTCTTTTCACTACATCTGTATCTTTGGGGTAAATACCTAGTAGTGCAGTGTATCATAGGGTAGCTCTATTTTTAATGTTTTGAGGAACCTCCATAGTTTTTTCCAGAGTGGCTGTACCAACATGCATTCCCACCAACAGTGTAAGAAGATTCCATTTTCTCCATATCCTTGCCAACATTTGTTGTTCCCTGTCTTGTTAATTTTTTTTTTAAGGGTAGTTGTAGGTTTACAACAAAATGGAGAAGAAGGTACAGAGATGTCCCATATACTCCCTGCTCCCACACATATATAGCATCCCCATTATCAACATCATGCAACAGAATGATACATTTTTACCAAGAATGAACCTACATTGACACATCATAATCACCCTAAATATATAGTTTTTCCTTAGGGTTCACTCTTGGTGTTGTATATTCTATGGGTTCGGCCAGATACATAATGACATATATCCATCATTATAACATACAGAGTATTTTCACTGCTCTAAAAATCCTCTGTACCAGAATATATTTTTAAAAATTCAAAAATTACTTTTTGTAATATACTTCATCTCAGTTGACCAACCAACACTAACATCAGGAAAATATATTCTCATTTATAAAACAGGATGCATGCTGGAACATTATATATTTGAGCCAAAGTGACTAAACCCTGTCCAATCTCTTTTTAGAAATAGGTTATTGAAAATATTGTTTAACTTTCTTGAGTTTCAATTTCTCTATTAGTAAAATGAGAAGAATAATACTAATATATAAAATAAATATCAAAACTATGAAGTAATAGATATAAAGTGGTTAGCATAGTGCCTGGCACCTAAATGTTCAATAAACAATTTTGGTATTATTATATGTTGTTAGAGTTTGTTTTGAGGAAAAAATTATGTATCTATAAGAAAGCATGAATATCTAAGAAATTCCAGTTAAAATACAATCTTATTACATCATTAAAATGATTTATAAATACAGTTTATGTGTGGGTAAGAAAGCTATTATTCATCTTTACAATCAGGTGGATTTCTAGGCAGAAAGAATTTCTTTAGAAAAATGCTGCAAATTGACTCTAACAACTATAGGTGAAACAGGAAACAAATATGCAAAGACCTCGTTAAAACTTCTACAATTCTGTTGTGCAGGAGGTGCCAGATGCTATTCAAATAAATGTTGAGAATGTGAACGAGTTGGTTCTTGATGGGTGATCTCACCTATTGGAAAGATCCCCCTGCCCTCATTTAATTCCTCCTGAGCTTAAGAACTTCCTGAAAAGAAATGCCAGTGTTCCGAAAGGCTGAGAGGAGAGTAAGTGCCAATTATAGCTCCAGTTGAGACACACACAACTCCACTCATCAGGAAGAAAGAAGGCAAACTGTTGGAGGAGCTCCTTATATAAATGCTACAGTAAATGCGGCGAGTCTGTCACGGGATATTTCAAAACAGAGTGTGTATCTTTCAGATTTACAAGCAACCTGCTAAGAATGTGGAGACCTACTTTCCTCTGCTATGATTTCAGTGCATTTTAAGAAATATCCTTAAATTTTGCCCCTTCCCCTGAATACTTGGTTCTGTCATACTTTTCTGAGTTAATAGGAAGCATGGTTTCTTCCTGTAATTTAAAGGAAGACATGTGTTTCCTAAAGAGACAAACAAGTTCAAGCTAAAATTGGCTGATTATGTATTTCAGAAATCCTGTAGTCATCTACAAAAAACAAACAAAAAAATAGAAGAAAAGAGGGAAAGTCAAATATATAATTTAACATCCAAAAATGAAAGAGTAAGTAAGCATTAAATAAAACATCTAGGACAATTGATAAATTTGTTGTTCTCATTGAGATAAATTCAAACTATGATCTATAGTCTATTATAGATTGATGCTGTCAATATAGGTACACAGTATTTCAAAAATAATAAAACTCTTGCAATAATAGTATTTTTGGAGGAAATCTTAAATGCCACTAGCCGCGTTAATAACCTATTACATTCAAATCCCCTTAAAATCTCTACCTATTATGTATATTAATGATTTTTAATAATTTTAAATCATGTATCATCACTGTGAGTTGAAATGGAACTGTGATTCTTTATGGAAAATAAAAGTCACAAAACAACCTATAGTTTTCCCTGGGAAAGGAAATACACCAATCTTTAAAATGATGGACAAGTTTTGCAGAGAGAATCCATTTTGTGCCCCAGTTTTGGCTGAATCTGTTAAATGTGTCGCATACTTTCCTGTAGCAGGTCTGCAGGAAGGGCTTGCTGCTTTTGTGCAGAACATATCCTTGAATAGTGGAATAACGCAACTTATTTCAGAGCATAATAGATGTATAGCAAATAAAAGGAAAGAGCATCCTCAGTTTGGCTCACCTTGTTAATGCAAGTACACAGGACTCTGTTTTGCCTGTAGTACATCAGCATATACTCAAAATAGTAAGTCCATTTTGTGCTTGGAGAATTAACACAGCATAATGGTGAAAGATTATGGTCAGTGGAGGGGTGCCTGGGTGGCTTAGTCAGTTGAGCACCTGGCTCTTGATTTTGGCCCAGGTCTTGATCTTGGTGGGTCCTGGGATCAAGCCCTAGGTTAGTCTCTTGTGGGAAATCTGTTTGAGATTCTCTCTCTACCTCTCCTTCTGCTGCTCCCCCACTTCTCTCTCTCTCTCTCTCTCTTTCTAAAATAAATAAATAAATATGTAAAAAAAATATTCTGGTCAGTGGCATTAAATTACATAGATTTAAATACTGACAGAAAAGGCTAGTTATGAGATGTAAGATTTTGGGCAATTTACTCAGTCCCTGTGTTTCATATTACTTATCAAAAAAATGGAGATTCTTCACCTTAAATCTCTTTGGGGGGCTAAATATCCAATCCATTTAAAGTTTTTATGATTGTCTCTGGCCCACAAAAATGCTCAAAAAGAAATAACTTTTATTGTAGTCTTTAAGAAAAATAGTTTTAGGTTGTGTGTGTTTTTTTTTTTTTTTTGCCTACTATCATCTACTGTTCTGTTTACTCTGTTTCTGCATCTGTACAAAGGTTATAAGCTATCAATTTTTAAAAATATTAATCAATATATTAACTCCACAAATACTTACAAAACAGCTACTCTGTTTTTTGAGCACTGTTAATCACTCACTGATGAAACAATGGTCAGAAAATACATTTGTTCTCTGTTTATGTGACTCATACATGAAAAATGGACTTACATAAACATAAGGGGGGTTTCTAATTTATTATAAGACAATTGCCATCCTATTTTTAGTTGAAAATTAGTCTACCTGCAAGCTAATTACTTAATATGGATCAAAATATGGATTAGTTATAGAAGTTGGCATTTTCTGTCTAGCAACTAAATGCTGCCATACACATAAGCACTACATTTATTCCTATAGTCATCCGTCCATTGAATTAAATAGTTGTTAAATAGTCCTTCTCTGTGCTGAGCTCTGGGAGGCACTCCGAAGCAAAACACTGGTAAGAAATTCTCATCATCGCCCACTAAGAGTGGTGGGAAAGTAGATATGTGAACACAATGTGAAGTTATTTCTAGTTAAAGGTGTGAGCAAGGTGCTGAGGGAAAAAGAGAAGTAAGCAGAAAGAAGAAACACTTTAAATTTTACATTTAAAAGTTGACAAACTTAGATAGACATATAAAAAACAAAAGTTATAGTCTATGTAAGAATGTTACCATTCTTAATATATAAGCAATAGTAATAGTAATTAGTAATTGCAAGTAACATAATACATAAATGCTATAAATATATATTATAAGCAGCATGGAGAGCAATAGAAGATATATTTGACTGAAAGTAGATTTTATATTACCGAGATAAAAGAAGAAAATGATTAAAAAAAAAAACTGACTTCTGGCTGGGAAAAGAATGTTATGAGAAAACAGTGAGCAGTGCCTTTCTTTTTACTGAAGACAGTGCAGGAGAATTCCAGAATAAGACTTCCCTCATAGCACTGGGATGTATTTCAGGAAGGTTATGGAATTACTATGTGTGAATATTTACCAGTTACAATACAGGGTTTTTTTATTTTCTTGAGGAGGGAAGGTAAATGTTGTATGCACTCATATAAAATAGGTTAAATCTTGCAGCTTAAGACAACCATTAGCAGGATGCCTCCAAACCTGAGCAGTAACACTCAAATTTTACTCTCACCAATGGCCACATGTAGCAGTCTATCAACTTAAGAAAAGCATACATCAACTTTGACATCTGACATTGTGATTCATAGGTAGCAAGGTCACATTCAGAGTTCTGATGTAAGGATGTCTTATTAATTAGAAAAAAGACCTTAGTCATTAGTCAAAAAAGATAATAGGAAGTCGTTTTAACAGATAAAACACAGACACCTTGCTCTTCTGAAGGCAAGTGTAATCTCATTCTCTGTTTCTGATGATGCTTGCCCCCACAAACTGGACATAATGACAGCGACTCAGAGATTTTCATCTAAGGGTTACTTAAGTAATCTATTCTTTCTTAGATACTGATTGAAAGAACATTCCATGTTTGGACTCAATCATGGCCATTTTGAGTATTAGGTGTTTGGTTTTATAGATACATAAAAAATGATCTACGGAGTCATTTATGACCACATGTCATCTACCCAACAGTGAATGAGCTCTAAATTCTCTCTTTTGACTGAATTTTTTAGGTTGGAATTTGGACTCTCAAGGACTAGAACAATAAAAGTGGAAATACTTGTGGAGGGCCTCCGTGTACATTTAGAAACTGGTAGGAATTTTTCCTTGGTTGAGTGGAGTATATTTTCCCATTTTAACAGTTTTTCTCCCAGGTTAAAAGTAATAAATATATTTACATGAGTTGGTTGGGATTACTCTCTGCTTTCTGCAAACCGATACTGAATAAAAGTGAAATTACGTCAAGAAAGAAAAAGCAAGTCAAATATTCAAGCTAAGACCTGGTCCCACAGTAGTCTGAAAAATGTCAGGAAGTGAGCCCTTAAGTCATTCTCAAGTGAAACTGAATTCAGTGTAGCTTATGAACATCTGCCACCCCTTGGCTCGCTTGACCTCAAATGCATTCCTCTTTTCCCCCTGCACTGATGAATATCAAAAAACACTGATCTATCCAGGCTACATTTTCTTGACATCTGTGTGAAGAGACATCCAGCTGAATTTGGCCAAAGAGAAGGACTAGCAGGGCCTGGTGGCGTCTCTGACACAGCTGCTTCTACAAGACTGGCTTCATTGGTTCCACGTTCCAGTGAGGATCTAGATTCTTTGGCTCTGGAAATAATACTTCCTTTGCTTGTCCCTCCAGCTTAGTCATGGTAAAAGATTCCAGTTATTTCTCATCTTGGGTTCTCTTTCACAGATTCCTACTGGTGTATTAGATCTCTTATTGTCTATGTAACTGATTCCATGAATTAATTATATTCGTTTAAATATTCACAGTAGCATTTTCATGACTGGTTTGAATTAACCAATATAGTTCTTGGGACCAGGGGTAGTCCCAAAATAAAAATCCTCAAGTTGAGCTGCTGAGTTGAATGACTTACCTGTTTAAGTGGGATGCTATTAATCAGTGATTTGCAGGAGTGTTATGATTATGTAAATTTTTGCCGGCGGTTGCTTGGAATAAAGTGCCAGTCAAAAGCAAGACTTTAGGAAATCAAGAAGGTGCTCCACTTGATCATTCACCATGGCAATAATGATGCTCACTCCAAATGCAAGGGAGACTCGTCACTTCTGCCGACACAAGAGATCTTATAGGAAAAACAAGGTCAGAGCTTTGAAGTCTCCATTCAAAACACAGGGAACAAGAAGAGAGATTCAAATCTAGAATTTAAGAAAATTTTCTACTTCTTGAAGCTTCAAGGAAGACATTGATGTTAATTGGTCTTTAAATCAAAGATGAACGCATAATTGTTATATCTGTTTTATAAACGTAAGGGTATTATTGAAGAAGGAGTAAGACTATAGTACTTGGGGTGGGTATATCTGAGTGTATGTACCCAAGTAAGCCTTAGGACCATTAAGGCCCAAATTTCCCTGAACTCCTTTGCAAGCAGAAGAAATTTGTTCTTCCTTCTCTGAGGAAACTAGCTGTGTTAGTCACAGTCTACTGAAAACAGAAGACATACTCGTGTAGGATTTTGAAGTGTTAACAGGAAAAAAAGGATATTGAGACATTCTGGACTTGCAACTGTGGTAACCTTTACTACCCACATTACTAAAAAAGCAAAAGGAAAAAAATGAGATCCCAGTCAGACCTAGAATCACTCAATAGGAATTCTAATCATAGAGAGAATCAATTATCATTTTGCATTTACCAGAAATTACCTATTACCACTGGTAATTACCTATTGGTGTCTGCACTGGCCACATGCAACTAAAAGCCAGAAGTTAAGGAGGGATGGCTGACCTATAAGGGCTAGCCTGTAGCAATATATAGTATGTAGCAAAGTGTGGAGAGTAGACCTGAAAGTGGAGGAGAGCTAGTGGAGACCAAAAAGTATATTCCACTCCTCTTGCCAATTTTTATCCATTCCGGATATGTGTTGGAAGGAAAAAATTCTCAGACTAGAGAGACACTCTCTCATTAAAGGATAATCTCAATTCACTTATGCTCCCCATGGAACCACTATTATAGCATTAGCTATCATCTTTACTTTTCAGCAAAGGTAGCAAAGGACGGTTAACTTTAGTTAGAGCCATCATAGTGCCCAACTGTGTACCCGGTCACTAGGATGAACACTGATAATTATGCCTTTTTTCTTATACCTCCATTCTATATTCTTATTCTCTGAGACTATCTCTTCCTGCCCTTTGACAGCATCGCTACTTGGCAGCATGATCCAAATATTTATTATTATAGTATCCAAATCCTTGCTGGACCTGTCTTTATTGTAATGTTGATGTAATTTCTCATTGATTATTGTAACTGGCTATGGGATTAATAAGAGGTACTTCAGTGTCTTCTCTGGATGAGTCCTCTTTTTTTCCTGTGGAAGAATACCAGACCAATTTTCCCTTCATAATCAGGGGTAAGAACTGTGACCAGTGGACTGACATTATTCACAAGGAGTCCTAAAAGGCTTGTGATTGTGTTCCTTAGTATGCACACCTCCTTCGGCCACTAGTACCTTCAAACCTACCAAGGCCAGGCTGTAGAGGCGAGCTGCAAATGATCAAGAAACGGATTATTAAATGTTTCACTGTTTTCAGTGAAAGGGGCCTCTCTTCAGCTTGGTTCCCAGACTTGTACATTCTAACTGAAGAGAAATTGGAAGCATACATTGGACTGCACTGTAACTTTGGGGTGCAGCTGAGTCTTCAATAGGCCATAACACTATTCTATCAAATTCTGTCTTTCTCATAAGTTCATAGTAAGCCAATGAATCCCTCCCGTATGAGCCCATCGTTACATTTCTTTCACTTTAAAATGAGTTCTTTGTTTGCAGGCAATGATGTGTGTAATAACAAGGCCATAAATAAAGCATTATGTAAAATCCACTAATGGATGTTCTGGCAGAAGTATTTCACACAGGGAAGGCAAGTTCATATTTGGAATATGTACATAGATTCTCATGGAGACAAATCACTGCCTTGCATCTTGAGAAGGGATCAAAAATAAGCTAATTGTAACATCTATTGAAAGGTTGGGCAGGTGGTAGCCAGACCAGCCTTACTGAGGGAAAGCCTATGCGTTCTGAGCCCAGACCTAGACCATATCTCTGCATATCTTCTTCATACATGTCCCATTGAGGAGACAGTGGAATATTTGGACAACGAGTTTGAGTGACATCAACAGGATGGCCTATCTTGTCTGCCTGATTATGGAATCTCTTAAGCTGGTGCCTTTAGAAGGTATCTATTTGGTACATGTACATGATTTCTTTCCCTTTTTGCCCTTTCTGTGATTTTCATCCATATCTTTTCTGATCCTCCTTGTCATAAATATTCCAGTGTTATTCTTTGTTTCCAGCAAGACAAGACTTAGCCACTATCCAAGAATCAACATAGATCCATACCACACACAATCTTTCTTTAAATAAACATATATATTCATTCATTTATTTATGTGTTAAAAACTAGATATGCTGCTTGATATTTGATTAAGAAAAGATTTCTCTTCACTATTGTCTCCTACAGCCCGACGTCAGGCTGTAATGTAAAAGTTATGTACTTCCTAATAGTACATGCCACTGTGCATACCCATATGTAAAGCATGCCTACTCTTCTTTTTCCATTTCAGTTAACTGGTTCTAAGGAGCTTCCCATGAGTGCCTATGTGTGGATTGAGCAAGAAGTGGTGAAGCTGTAAGAGTAGGTATTTGTGAATTTGACCCATCTGCTTATGCTAATTACTTGTGCAAACTAGACCTTTGATAGCTTGGTCTCACATATGCCATTTCCATTCATTTCACAATAAAAAGCTTTTGTTAATATCCGGCATTATAATATTATGGATATGATCATTTATTATAACATTGGGGCTTGCCAGAGGCTCCATCTTGCATCCCTATCTGCCACACAGATTTTCTTCATGATATTTTGTTTTTGTTCTTATTGTTCCTCATGATGAATTAGGCCATGCTATTATGTACAGGTGGCAGAGCAGCTTACATTTCAGGCTGGGTATGCTAAACAGTCTTCTTTTTTTCCAGGTTCTACTCAGCACTGATAGCATCAGGGATTTCCCAATAAATGAGACTGAGCAGGCAATATAAAATTTAACAAAACCACAAAGCATTAAAATTTGTCTTCTTTCTTCCTAGACAGCAATATAAAATGCACTAAGTTGTCTTTCACTTTAAAAGAATAACCCCAACATTTCACCAACCCTAGAGGAAATCACTAATGTGGGAGCCTCTAAAACTTCTCAGGGCTTACTGCCTGTGTTCTGGTACACAGCTATCTACTTAAAGCATACAGGGAGCTTGCTAATTCCTCTTCACCAGGCCAGTTAGTAAAATGTTCATATTGTTAGGGATGAGTGATCAAGATAGATATAATACATTTGCTCCAACATTCCCATTTTCTAACCCTTTGGACCTCTTTCTCTATATAGTATGCCAGGGAAGTTCTGGCACCTTGACCTTATTGACTCTAGGACATTGTTGAGTCCAGGGTTTCCTTATCCAACAAATCAAACCATTGAAGTTAATTTTGGGGGCTGGAACTAACATTTTATATCCTGAATTCCAAGTAATTCCACACGTATCAACACATTTAGCTTAAAAACGACTTTATATTCCATCCCTCTTTTTTTAAAAACATAGTCAAGAACCTTCCCCAAGACGGATGGGAGGAGACACCCCCAAGGATAAGTAATTAAAAGAGTTTTTTTAAAATTAATATCCAGTTTCCTCAGACTGGGGGAGGTCTGATTTTGCTGCTACAGGATGTTCAGGGGAAATTGAGAGTCCAAGTTTCTCAGCTCTGTTGAAATCTTCCTCTGACATTCTTCAACTTAATAAAATTTGGCTTCAGTTCTCATAAGGTCATTCATACATTCAACCAATATTTATTGACACCTTATGTCTATAAATACATCAGTGAATAAACAAACAAAAATCCCTATTTTCACAATTACATTATAGTAGGAGAAGCAAATAACATGATAAATAAAATACAAAAGCCCATTAATTATTAGTTCTAAGAAGAAAAATAATGCAGGAAAGGACCCTGGATAGAACACGTCAGTGATAAAGACATTGCAACTTAGATAGCTGTCTGGGTTGGGCATTCACTAGGAAGATCACGTGACAAGGGCGCCTGGGTGGCTCAGTTGTTAGGCATCTCCCTTCGGCTTGGGTCATGATCCCAGGGTCCTGTGATCGAGCCCCACATCAGGCTCCCTGCTCAGTGGGAAGCCTGCTTCTCCCTCTCCTACTCCTTCTGCTGGTGTTTCCCCTCTCTTGGTGTGTCTCTCTCTGTCAAATAAATAAATAAAATCTTAAAAAAAAAAAAAGAAACAGGTTTCAGTGAAGAAGTTTTCAACCTACAGGAAAATTAAATCCTTCATTCTTTTTAATCCCACCCCAATCAAATTTTTGATTTGATTGACACCACTTAAAATACTCTTGTCTAGTGTAACCATTTACCTCATGTTCTCTATGCTCTGCCCTCTGCTATCCTGTCTCTTTAGATTTCAAGCATTAGAACCATTTTGTATAGAGGAAGAGTTATGACAGAAACATAGTCTGAGTTTAGGAGCCATGTGTGACAAGGCTTCTCTGAGAATACCATCTTCCTACCAGCAGAGGCCTTTTGGGAACTGAGACTTGGGCTTCAGGGAAAGCAGAGCCCCTTTAGACGGGGGAGGACAAGCACACTACTCTCAGGCTCTTTCACTGGTCCCTTGACCAAACCCTCTAGTACCATTCATTAAACAATTCTGCTTTTGCCTTCCATGCCTATGAGAAGTAACAGTGGCTTGCACTGTGACGGTAGCAACTGGAGACAGTGCCTCAAATTCTGATGTTGTAAAGGCTTAAACAGCCATATTTACTGGAAAATATAATATGAAAAAGAGAGGACCCATGGATGATTCTTGTGTTTCTGACTGAGGAACTGGAGAATAGAGTTGCCACTAGCTAGAATTTAAAAAAATTCTACAAGTATTTGGGTTTGAAGGGTAATACAGAGCTCAGACTTGGACATGCAAAGTGCAAAGTACCCATTAACATCCCAGAGAAAATATCTAGCATTTGAAGAGAAGTCTTGGCTGAAGACATAAATTAAGATACAAACATGGGCATTGTCAGCATAGAGTGGGGCTTAAAGTACCACAATCAGATGAGATCATCCACAAAGTGACTGTAGATATAAAAAGTAGATGTCCATACAGGGACTGAACTCTGAGTACTCTTAAGTTTAGAGATAAGGGAGACGAGAAAAATCAACAAATGACATTGAGAAGGAAAGGGCAGATTTCACAGAAACACCAGGAGACTACTGTCTCATAAGCTAATAGAAGAAAATATTTGGGAAGAAAGTGATTAACTGGGAAAAAATGCTGCTGAGAAGTTAAGATGAAGGAGGGTTGACCATTAGCTTTAGAACACAGCATTAATAAGATTCAACAAAAGGACAGCAGTCCTGCCTCATCCATAGAGGACATGTTCCAAACCCCCAGTAAGTGCCTGAAACCACAAATAATGCAGAATCCCATATATGCTCTATTTTTACTGATATGTACATACCTGGGATAATATTTAATTTATGAATTAGTCACAGTAAGAGATTAACAACCATAACTAGTAATAAAATAGAACAATTATAACAATATGCTCTAATAAAAGTTATGTAAATGTAGAGTCTCTTTCTCTCAAAATATCTTACCAAACTATATTCACTTTCTTGTGATGACAGGGAGTACTAAAATGCCTGAGTGATGAGATGAAATGAGGTGAATGCCATAGACATTGAAACATGGTGTTACGGCTACAACTGAGGTTCTGCTGTTAGGTCAGGATGGCCATCTGCTTCTGGACCATCGTTGACTGCAGGTAATTGAAATGCAAAGAGTGAAACCATGGTTAAGGGGGGAGACCTCTGTAATTTAGGAGTGGTTGTGGGGGTAAAAATGATAAGGGTGGATTCAAGACCAACTGAGAAGAACCAAGTTGGAAAATGCTCGTTTTAACAGTATTGCTATAGAAAGAAGGCTGAAAATATGGTGGAAGTAGGAAATGGCAGTGAAGTGCAGTAAAGAAAAAAAAATTTTTAAGATGAAAGAACTCAGTGTTTTTGTATGTTGATAAAAATTTAAAGAAAGAAAAAACAATAAATAGTGGAAGAAAGAATGGGAAGAAATGATGGGGCAATGTCTTGAAATAAGTGATAGGATATGAAATTCAGAAGACAGATTAAGAGGTTGGACTTGCCCAAGATATGCAAATGACATTGAGAAGGATACACAGTTCATTTGCTGGAATAGAAAAGAGTATGGACAACAATGAGGGTAGATGTGATTATGGGAGCCAGTGAAATGTCTTTCCAGGTTGCTTGTATTGTCTTAGTGAAATAGAAAGCCAAATCATCATTTATGCATAAGAATGGGGAAGGCTTTGAAGATTTGAGGGTAGAAAAGAAGGTATGAGGGTGCCTGGGTGGCTCTGTCAGCTGGGCATCTGACTTTTGAAATCGGGATCCTGGTATGTAGCCCTGTGTCAGGTTCTGCACTTAACATGGAGTCTGCTTGGGATTCTTTCTCTCTCCTTCTGCCTCTGCCCTGCTCACATGCTCTCTGTCTCTAAAGTAAATGAATAAATCTTAAAAAAAAAAAAAAACAGAAAGAAAAGAAGGTATGAAACAGTCCAACAGGAAGGTTTAAACTGCCCATCAAAAATTACCAACAAATTCTTTGCGCATAGAATAGAAGGGACAGTGACCTTGGACAAAACCTGAACAATCCAAAAGTTAAGCTATAAGTAAAGGGAAAAAAAAGAAAAAAAAGCTCAAAAAAAAGTTCACTGGGAAGGAGTAAACATGAGAATTTTGGGGAAAAATATCCAGGAAGTAGTGTTGATACCAGTGGTGTCAAGGAGCAAAAGAACAATAATGTTTAATATTTGAACATTTATCAAGAAGAAAGTTATTTAGTTACTTTGGCAATACCTATTTTTTGGAAAATGATGGCATATCAGCAATAATAATTGATTTTTATTAAAAACTTAATATATATTACAGGAATTTGTCTCATTTTTCTCATTCAGGAGTGAGACTTTATACATATTATTTCATTTGACACTCAAACAAATCATAGGAGGGAGCATAGGCAACTTTTTCAAGAGATTTCATGTGATGGAAAGAAAAGTTTGATCACTGGAGAAGATGGTAAAGAGAAGAGTTTTAATTGTTTTTAATTACTTTTGCTTGATTTGGTTTTCACTTTGCTTATAACTTAGGAGAATCTTGAATATGTTTAAATACTGATGGGCAAGAATCACTAGTGAAGGAGACATTGAAGATATAAGTAAGAAAGACTCAGAAACAGAGAGAGAGATTGATTCATAAAGAAAAGCCTCTAAGGAGACGAGGATAGAGTCCAGGGCACAGGTCGAAAAGTTTAAGCAATAATCTTCAGGTGATATGCTGGACACTTTAGGTACTGTAAGAGAAGAAATATATTTAAAAATGAATGGAAACATAGGACTATTGGTAAATTTGGTGGCAGGAATCTGAAAAAGAGGCTTTCAGATCAATTGTAATAGTAGGAGGCAAGACCATCTGTTGAAGAGTAGGGCAAAAGGAAAATGATGAGGTCAGAGATTTCATGGAGTGCTGGACGTATGTATAAACCTCTCTAAGAATAGACAGAGAGGGCTGACTTGTGAATCATAGTACGATTGACAATTTGCATTGAAAACAGAGTTGACAACTAAAACCATACATTTTTATTGTACCAATAACAATACTAACAGATAATACTCAGAGAGCATTTATGAACCAGGCACTATTTTAGGCCCTTTGCTATATTAACTCATTTAATTGTCACTGCAACTTCATGGAGTTAGTATTATTGTCCTCATTTCATGGATGACAAATTTGAGAATTAAGAAATTAAGTAAATTGGCCAATGTTATAAGCTACTAAGTGACAGAGCTGGAATTTGACCCTAACATGCTATTAACCATTGTTTTTTACTCCAGAACTGTAAAGTTTTATGAATTACCTCCAGCAATGATAAATAACTCAGGTATAGGCACAAGGGAATGGGACAATAAGATGATAAGTCAAGTGGACTGAGGTTATTGGCAAGAGGTTGCTTGAAGTGGAGACACGATCATATAAACTAGATGTGGAAGGCAGGGAAGGACAATTGGGAGCTGGTGTATCTTAGTACATCATAGAGGGGTATGAGAGCATACAGTCTGCATTTGAGAGCACAGAAGTGGAAAGGATGTCCCAGGTTTCAATGTTCAGGAATAATGTTAAAGATTAGTTATAGAGGCCCAAATGTTGATATCCCCTTCAAGTTAATTCTTCTATAGCTGACTTATGTAGTAATACTTTGATTCTGGAATTTATGAGTTAATTTGTGTCTTCTTTATTTTATTTTCTAATTACGAATTATGTATATTTGAAGTGTGATGATTTGGTATACACATACACATAGTGAAACAATTACTACAGTTAAGCTAACTAACATATGTTCCCCTCACATAGTTACCATTTTCGCACATGTAATGAGAGCACCCGTAATCTACTCTTTTAGCAAATTTCAATATAGTGTTATTAACTATAGTCACCATGCTGTAAATTAGCTCCCCAGACTTATTTACCCTACATAACTGCAACTTTGTACACTTTGACCAACATCTCCTCAGTCTCCCACTTCCCCACCCATGGTAAGCACCATTCTACCTTCTGCTTCTGTGTATTCAACTTTTTTAGATTCCACATATAAGCAAAATCATGTGATTGTTTTTCATTTTTTTCTTTCTGGTCTGGCTTATTTTACTTAGCATAATGTCTCCCAGGTTCTATTCATGTTGTTGCAAATGACAAGATCTCCTTTTTTAGGCTCAATAATACATTATTATGTTATATCATATTATATTATTATATGTATACTGTGATAGACATATAACATTTTATCCATTCATCTGTTGACACATACTTGGTTGTTTCCATATCTTGAGTATTATGAATAATGCTGCAGTGAACTTGAGAGCATAGATATCTGTTTGAGGTACGGATTTCACTTCCTTTTGTTGTATACCAGAAGAGGGATTGCTGAATCATATAGTAATTTTATTTTTAATTTTTTGAGTAACCTCACACTATTTCCACAATGGCTGTTACATTTTACATTCCCACCAACTGTGTACAAGTGTTCTCCTCTCTCCATATCCATCTTTTTTTTTTCTTTATAATGGACATTCTAACAGGCATGGTGTGATATTTCACTGTGGCTTTCATGGGTATTTCCATAATTTGGGATATTGAGCATTTACTTATATACCTGTTCACCATTTGTTTGTCTTCTTTTCAAAAATGTCTTTTTAGGTCTTTTGTCCATTATTCAATCAGGTTCTTTGGGGTTTTTTTGATGTTGAGTTGCATAGGTTCCTTATATGTTTTGGATATTAATCTCCTATCAGATATATGGCTTGAAAATATTTTCTCTCAATATGTATGCTGCTTTTTTCTTTTTATTTATACAACTGATTTAGAATTTCAAGTGAAGACATATTTTTAAAGTAAATATTGTAAACTAACAAGTATCCAACTTCAACATAATTTCACAAGTCTTACGGTCTATTATTTTAATTTGGCTTTCCTTTACATGGTTGAGAAGAGATGTTCTATTGGGGTACTTTATAATATGCTATTTCCTCAGTCTGCCAGTAATGAATGAAGTTACACTTATTACCGAGACATTCTGTTTCAAATTTAGTGAGCAAGTTGATGTTATCGAATACATTGTGGAAATAGATGAAATTTAAATTAAACACTGCAATTACTGGTTTTGTAATATTAGAATGTTCACTGATGCTCCTGTTTTTACCTTGGTAAAATGGGACTAATCTAATTTTGGTATTATAGTGTTACACTCTTAATTTAGGTTAGGGAAAGTACTTAAAAAATTCTACAACAGCACATTTTCTTTACTAATGACTATTATGTTTCAGCTACTAAATAGCCATGTCTATTAGCTGAAGATTACACTTTAATAACATCTAGAGAAGTTCAGGCCTGGTCAAGTGTTCATACCTGTGGATTATATAAATTCTAGCATCCTCTTGGAGCCTATTTGTATTTATTATTTGTAAAGTTTTAAAGAAGCATTAATCAAAAGCAGAAAAAGCTCCTTGTAATAGTTTCCTACGGCTACCATCATGAAGCACCACTGTCTGAGTGGCCTGAGGCAATGAAAATTTACTCTCTAATGGCTCTGGAGGTTAAAGTCCAAAATCAATGTGTTAGCATGGTTGGTTCCTTCTGAAGGCTCTGAAAACAAACTGTTCCAGCCCTCTGTCCTCCGTTAAGAACCAGCAATCTTGGAAATCCCTTGGCTTGTATATTCATCATCAGATCTCTGCCTCCATCTTTGCATGGCATTCCTCCCATGTGTCTGTATTCATATGCCAATCTCCTTATAAGACTGTATTTGACTAGGATCCCACCCCAGTTCATTATGAGCTCATCTTAACTAATTATAGCTGATTACAATCACAACAACCCTATTTGCAAATAATGTCTCATTCTGAAATACTGGGGGTTAGAACTTCTACATACCTTCTTGTGTGGGGCAAATTGAACTCATAATACTGTCCTATTGAAATGCATTTAGGGACATGACTTAAAATTAAAGATTTTTCCAGGAAACCAAGCTAGATTAGAATTTGTTCTTTTCCTGCAGAGTAGCTGATACTGTCTATTTATCTTTGCTATGAACACTGAATTACCTTTATTTATGATAGAGGAAGGCCTGTAGAGAAAGCCCAAGTTCCATTAATTACAGTGTTATTGACCTCAAAGACTATGTCCCTAAGCTTGTAACCAAAATATTTGTTTAAGCCTTCAGCTTCTTGTTGATTTCTGGTGATAAGAACAGAATAGTTAAAAATCATAAGGTTTGGCCTTGTTCATAGTATAGAAAGCTTAATGTGTATCAAATTTCTACTTGCCTCACTATCACTAGATTTCCCACAAGTGGTTCATTTTAAATCCAACTCCCTCATGTTCAATAGCTTAAAGCAGGTAGGTTTCATATGTATCTTATAGGACAGATAGAAAGAGCAGCAAGATTTCATAGGCATTAAAACTGTCTTATGGGGTAGAACGTTTTAATGGTCAAAGAGTAGGCTCTGAAGTCAACATTGAATCCACACAAGTCAACATTTGAATCCCAGGGTTTCTTCCATTATTAACTTTGTCATCATGTATAAGATGGAGAGAAGCTCATATATCATAAAGAATTCTAGAAAACATAGAATGAAATCTGCAAAGCAGCCAACACAGGGCTGTCACATGTAGGTATCGGTAAGTACTGATTTCCGTTTCCTCCCTGTCTGACTACATGTGGTTATTGTTTCAATGAGCTGCTTGTCCTCATCAGGAAGCCAGTCCTTTCTGATCTCCTGATCTCCTTAACACTGTGGAGAAAGTACAACAATACACCTTGTGAACAGAATCAAGTGATAGTGGGAAACATATTGCTATGAAGATCTAGGAAATGGACAGGATAACTACATGTACCCAGTGCTGCCAGAATTCAGGGAGATTATGAGACTTAGAAATGTGGGCCAGGAAGTGCATCCGAGGACATGGAGCCATTATTCAAATGTAGAGGCTCAGAAATGTACTCTAGAGATCCCAAGTAACCCCAGAAGGTCCCTATTTCACTGGAACCTTTAAACAGGATTTGAGGATACCTCTCACTCTCATTTTGAATACGGTGCATGATCAAACTGGAGATGTTATCCTAGTCTTACTCCCTTGTCAAATTGTGCTCCAGGAAAGATAGGAGATATTAAATAGAAGGTTCACCTTTGTTATGTATTCAAGTGTTTTTCAACAAATATTCTTTGGGGATCAGTGAAGACATCTTGGAAGATGTGGAGTCTCAGGTAAGTACCAAAAGAGGAAGAACAATTAACAAAATGAGGTTGAGATTGATGAGAAGATAAGCTTTATAAGCGGAGGAAATAGCAAAACCTAATCCAGAGAGAGAGAGAATAATAGATGGATTCAAGGCACAAGATATAGCTAATCAGAATTAGATTGTAGAGTGCAAGTAAGCCACACTTAAGAAACAAAGCTAGGGGCAACCCATACTCCAGGGTCCTAAAAAATGTAAGGATATGGATTTTATTCTGAACAAAATGAAGAGACATTGAGGGGTTTCAAGCCAGGAAAGGACTGATGTGTCCAATTTTGTGCTCTAGAACAATCTAAGAATGATTTACAAGGGGTCCAACCTGGAAGCTGGGAGAGCCATTAGGATATGGATTCAGATGAACAGAGTATACCTAAGGCAAGGGTAATGTGAAGAAAGTGAAAGAAATAAAGTGAAATAAAGAGCCTGTAACATTACAGGGGAAGCCAACAAAATAAGGCCTGGGGATCAGTTTGATATGAGAACAAAGAAAGAGTGGTATTTGGGATGACCAAAGGATTTCTGGTGAGGATGAAGGAGCAGGTGGTGCTGCTGTCTTGAGCTGAGAGAGCACAGGGAAAGGAGAAGGTGTACTGGTGAGTGGGATGATTATTACCGAGTCTGTGCACATTATGCATGAGGGTGATTATGATACTGCCGTGCAAATACTTAAGACTACATCCACCTCTACATCACCGGGAGAGCCTTAGAGGCACTGACTTTTATACCAGTGTTTCACTGATGCTATCATAGAGCTAACATTTAGAGTATTTGATAAATGTTTATGTATTTATCCATTTCTTTACATATATTTATTGAACAACTACTTTGTGTCAGGCCTTAGTCAGGTAACTCATTCTCAATCACGACTGCACATCAAAGCAACTGGGAACGTTCAAAAACTATTGAGGATTACCCCCCCCCACCTGGACCCATTATATCAAAATATCTGGGCTCAGAAAGCAAGTGATTATAAATGGCAGCCAAGTGACATCCAGCAAATCCCATCCAGTATCCAGTGTTGAGGACTATCATTTTAGGAACTGGGTTTGTGTCACAAAAAACAAGAGAGCCAGAGTCTCTCATTATTTGATACTTATATGCAAAGATTTGTTAAAGGCAGAAAGAAATAGAAGCAGGAAGACAGAAACAGCTGCTACACTAGTTTAAATATCCTAATATTGAAGTAAATAATAATTAATAGAAAATTATGAGACAATCTTAAACAATATAATCAAATCATATAATAAAAATGTACACGTCTTATGTGGCAGTCCTCACTTGAGGCAATATCATCTGGGAATAATCTCAAGTTTGTAAGTAAATAGATCATAAGTTCATCTCTTCCAAATTAAAATTCTTAGCCCTCAGCCCTGTATATCATCCATGATACAAAATATGTTTAATTCGTTTTAAAGCAAGCTCTTGGTTTCCTGGTTGGAGAGGATACACTAGAACCTGTAGAGGGGAGTGGTGGGTGAATGGGCACATATTAACTGCTGCAGAAAGAGACCTCCAGACTTTCGGAAGGACCAAATACCAGAAGAAGTGCAAACATAAAGACAGAAAGAAGCTGGGCCCACTTAGAGTGAAAACAGCATTGCATATTCCAGATTTGCTCTGTTGTTGGCTAAAGGAGGTAGACTAGCAAAATAAGCTACGGGAAATGAATAAGGCGAATGTCGTCTATTTTTCTGCATGTATCACGGTATTAGCGCATGCTACCACACCACTGTTCATAATGTGACTTAATCATTTTGAAAAATCGAAATAAAAAAATTAAAAGGTAAGAAATTATTTGTCTCAGAGTGTTTTACAAAGCAATGATGAGTAAATACTTTATTTCAGGGATTAAGCATTAATTATCTGGAAAGTTTTACTTATCCTGGACGTCTAATTTCCCAGAGGGTGCAATATAAATGAAACATTACTAGCTTATTACAAAAGGTGATCCATTACTGCCTATTACACAGAGCAAACTATTATTAATTTCATTTACCATTTGCCTTCAAGTAAAGCATGAGAGTCGTTTATTAAGAGATAATGAAAATATGGCTGCAGCATATTCATACAGAGTCAATGAACACAAAATATCATATAGCTATTAGGTATAGACTTGCTACCTGAGGTAAGAATTATATACACAGGGGCGCCTGGGTGGCACAGCGGTTAAGCGTCTGCCTTCGGCTCAGGGCGTGATCCCGGCGTTCTGGGATCGAGACCCACATCAGGCTCCTCCGCTAGGAGCCTGCTTCTTCCTCTCCCACTCCCCCTGCTTGTGCTCCCTCTCTCGCCGGCTGTCTCTATCTCTGTTGAATAAATAAATAAAATCTTAAAAAAAAAAAAGAATTATATACACAAATAATTTAATCAAGACTAATAAATGAAACCATATATTTATCATTACTTTAGAATATTACATATTATAGCTTTCTATACATTTCCACTGGTTTTAAATTATTTCTGATGAATTAATTTGTTTACTTAAAACATATTAGAATAAAAACAAGTGCTGTGTATTCATATTTATCAAGCACCAAACAATGTATTAGGGGTTTTCTCATGGAAGTTCACAGTAATGCCTACAAAGTCATTCCAGATAAACACAAACATTCTCTTCAAAAAATTGATAAATTATTTAATAATTAATGAGTTTTAATATACGAATAGCTAAATTTCTGAACATCAGAGAAGTTGGGAAGTTAGTCACGGTTCTAAGCTACTAAAAAGCAGAGTAAGGATTTAAAAGTTGGCTATTCTGGTTCTATAGTTCAGTGGTTCTCCAAGTGTGGTCCCAATAGCATAAAATTGCACATTCTTAGGCCCCATTGCTGATAACAACTCTGGATGGAAGCCCACTAATCTGGTTTTACTCCTCTAGCTGATTTTGATTCGAGTTAAAGATTGAGAGTCACTGTTAACAGTCAATTTTCTCTTGCTGTGTCATACCACCCCTGTGACGGTGAAATTTTAGTCACAAAAGCTTCATTGCCCTGTGCTTCTCTAGATCCATCCTCACCCTTCTGCACCCAACTCAGCAGCCTGGGAGGATGACCCATATGGACCACCACAAAAATTTCCCTTGACCTTGGACTTCTATCTGGATTCTGTCAATAAATGACCATGGCAGGACATTTGAAGAGGGGAAGAGAGGGCTTGCAGGCTGTTTATTACCCCAGTTCTTTCCCTGTCACAGTGCTGTGGCCTGGCTTCATCCCATGATTAATTTTAACAACACCATTTTGGCAACACTTTCCATGCAGTTTTTTCCCTAGTTTATAGTAACTGTCTCATCCCCTTGCACCTTCATTATTAGAGGTAGAAATGAAGCCCTGTGGTTTCCCTACATCTTAACCACAACTCTTTACTATAGTCTTTTCAAGTTTCCCAGTAAATTGTGCCATGTATGACTCATAGGTTTATTGACTCATTTACCACCATTATCATAATTTAAATCAACAGTGTTGCAAATTTTTTATTTCTAAAATGGCCATTAGCAAAATTTATGTTTGTCACTTCTTGGCCAAAGCATTTATGGGACAGTGTAAGTCTTCCATCTCTCTCTGTCTTTGACATGGGAGCCACATAGATACCTAGATAACTGCTTAGAAAAAGACTTCCAGGGGCGCCTGTGTGGCTCAGTCGGTTAAGCATCTGCCTTCGGCCCAGGTCATGATCCCAGGGTCCTGGGACTGAACCCCACACCAGGCTCCTTGCTCAGTCAGGGGCATGCTTCTCGCCTGCAGCTCCACCTGGTTGTGCTCTCTCCCCCTCTCTCTCGATGTCAAATAAATAAATAAAATTAAAAATTTTTAAAAATTAAAAGAAGACTTCCATCTCTCGTCATTTTTTGTATAAGAAAAAAATGAAACATTTAATAACGAACATTTAAAAAGTAAAGGAAATGTCCTTTATTAAATTTGAAATATATAATTACTCAAATATGCTTAAACTACATCTCCAATAAACTACGTCTAAATTTTTAAAATCCGGATTTTCTTGTGTCTATAATTCTTGTAAGACAGCTTATAGTAGTCAGGTTGGATAAGGTATGTTGTAAAAACAATTTAGAAAATCTCAGTGGTTAAACACAATAGAAGTTTCATTTGTTCTCCTATAAAAACTGTCTCATTGACAGAAATTGGCTTGCTTTTTCTGGCATGGAAACTTCACCCTAGGTGGAAGTAGCTTGAAAGTAAGAGAAGTCCCATTAATCTCGACCTGCCATGCCTGGGTTACAGCCCCTGTACTACCAAGTTGTAGTTGCGGTAAGGAAGGAGACCGTCTTGGCTGCATGCTCCTTAAATTAGCTTCTGCAACATGCACCAGGACAGTGCCTGGTAAATACTGACAGCCCGCCTCTTCTGTGGAGGTGCCTTAGCCCTTGACTGGGAGCTAAGAGTAAAGGATTCCTCAACTTCTGGGCCACACACACCAGGAGCGCAGCTTTTGTCATACTGAGCTGAGGAATGGGAGGGAGGGAGCAAGTCCTTTCTGAAATGCTAGAAACTCTCCTTCTTACCTAATTTAGTAGCTTTCTTGAATAAAGTGTCTTCATGCACTGTTTGCTCTTGGGAAAAATTCCAAAGATTTTAACTGATTGTTATTCTATAATTCATGCCCATTTATTGTTGTTTTGTTGGGAGTTGAGTCCGTGGAACGCTTCATACACCATTCTGGAAATTTCAAAGGGTTATTCACACTTGTTTTTAATTTCAATTGATTTCTAGAAAACTCACTCTTCTGACTAGTCAGAAGACTAAAATCTCTCTAGTACCCCATCATTCCATCAAACGCAGGGGTTTATTCATATAGGGGACATACTTATTGCAAAGTACAGATGGGAAAACAGGCAAAATTTGCTAAATTCTTAACTGTTATAGACTGAAATGAGTTTCTCCCAATATTCGTACGTTGAGGCACTAACTCCCAATATGACGGTATTTAGAGAAGGAGTCTGTGGAAGATAATTAGGTTTAGATGAGTGTGGCGCCTTCATAATGGAACTACTGCCCTTATAAGTAGAAGACACCAGAGAGCTTTGTAGTCTTTCCTTCTCTGCCATGTGGGGACACAGAGAAAAAAGCAGCTCTCTGCAAGAAGGTGGTCAACTGCAAGCCAGGAAGAAGGCTCTCACCAAACCCACCTGTACTGCCACCTTGGTCTCAGACTTCCAGCCACTAGAACTGTGAGAACATACATTTCTATTGTTTAAGCCACCCCATCTGTGGTATTTTGTTATGGCAGCCCAAGCTGACCAGACACTGGCACTTGTGCTTTTGGTGTCATTGTATATGATGTTGCAATTGGACCTTACGCCCACATAGTTTACTGAATACTTCTTCATAGCAAGGCTCCCAACCTTGGCGAACCAGTCCCCTCCACCAATCTTGGCATTGGATTTCAATGTTAGAGCTTATTCAGTTCACTCTCAAAGGCACAGCTCTACACTCCCATACCAGTGACATTAATTCTAGAAAGGACTGCCAGCTTTAGCCATATATGTTCTGGAACTGGACGTTTCATTTAAAATGTCAACCCTGAGGGTGGGCCTCAATTAGCAATAAAAAGTCTCTCTTTCTCCTGGTGAATTCTTGAATCATTGAACACTACATCAAAAACTAATGATGTAATATACAGTGACTAACTGAACATAATAAAAAAAGTTCTTTCTAATCAACATCAGTTAGGTCAATGGCATTCCATCAGAGAAGTGCTAAAAATATTAAACTTCAAAAAAAAAGTGGTTATGGTCTCAATCCCTTTCCTTTCAGAAGATGTTTTTGTCCCAATTCAAATATGTCCATTTTCTACCTCTAGATCAGCTCTGTACTCCAAGCAGCTTTGGGAGAGATCCAAGTACTTATTTCACAATTCTCCAGATACAATCATTTCCTATTTGGTTTATATTTATGTATGTACACATGTAGGGGTCATTCCAACCACTCTTTCCTGAATAAACAAGTTCTTCTCTAAGGTGTCCTACTCTATTCACCAATAAAGAAAGCTGATATTGTCATTTTATAGACTTTTAAAGGCTTTTTAAAAAATTAACTAAAAAATAACATTGCACCTTTAAAAACATTTTAATTTAAAAATTAGCAAAACTGAGAACTGACAAATCATTGAATTAATTCTAAAATATAATGCATTCACATTTCTGCTACTTTTTATTTATTTATCTCTATCAGTTCTGCATAATGAGCAATGCATTTTGGTTCTTGCCTTCACGGGTACACATGTGTTTTACAAGGTCACTGGTGATATATTTTCCTATATAAATCACAACATATAGTTTGCACACACAGAGCTCAGGCTTGCATGTATTTATTCCCAAAGGATATTCATATTTGATAAATCACTGATTGAAATCTGAGGCAATTAAGTTGCGATGACCTTGGTATACTAGTGGATGTATTTTCCATTAAGACAATGTCAGTTCTTCATTTAGATCTGACTGTGTAAAACAAAGAGTCAAGTTAGGCCCACATCACATTTGATTTCTTATCTTTCAAGTATATGCAGTGTTTTAATTCATGCTGATCAAATCTACTTGGTAGCTTCTCGCTTTATTAGGCCAAGTTGAATGACTTGCTTAGGATTCCACTCTTTAATTGAACTAAAAGCTGTGAATCTCAAAAGGCAAAACAAGTGTCTAACTTTGCAGTGGTTTTTATCTTTTATTTTCTCTTTCTGAAATCATGAATAGAAAATTCTCCTCTATCCTACATTGTTATAATACAGTATTTGAAAATGTTTTGATTATAAAATATTCTAGTATTATCTAAGTTTACAGAATGAAATATAGCCATTCACTTTCACATTTTATTCCCATTCTCTCTCTCCTTCTCAGAAGCAACCTTTCTCACTAGCTATTATATGTTCATGCAGGCATATCTATTCACTACTAGACACAATTTACAGGATGGTGAACGGGACTTATCCTATTATCTTTTTTCTAGGGTAATCCCAGACACAGTATGTAGTATTTAATCCTGAGAACCTGGACTTCCTGGAAATTCTGTGACCCGTCTAATGACCTTTAACAAATTATTTCTCTGCTTATGAATTCAGAATATATTGTTATTGCTAATAAGAACCTGAATGACACAGGCTTTTCTTCACTCTTTTCCTCAGAAGATCACCATGGGTAATAAACTCCCTGGATTTCTGATTAGCATTAAATAAATTTGCTAAATGATGATTTAGCTGAGTGCACTATTGTTGTGCTGGTGTCTTCAGCTCAGTGAGGTACAGGTGCTGCTGTACTTGCCTCTAGAGTCAAGGTTGCCGATAAGTCTGATGGTAACATAATTTTTTTCCTTTGTAGGCACCTTGTTCTTTCTGCCTTGAGTTTATGAAATTTTTTTTCTTGATTCTTAGAGTTCAGAGATTTTACCAGGAAATGCCCTGTTTCGTGTGCTTTTTCTCATCAGTGTGAACTTGAATTCACCGAGGTTTTTCGGTGGCATGTCTTTATTTAGTTCTTCACTTCAGGAAAATTGTCTTCTAATTGCTAAATTTTTATCTTTCCATCCACTTTATAAAGCTCTTATTTTCATGCAATTCCGCGTGACTATATTCTCCAACCTCTGAACTTTCCCTCATGATTTTGTACGTTTGCTCTTGGATCTGAGCCATTTCTTGCATTTCATTTTCCAACCACTAGTTTGGGTTTGAATGTTTACTATTCTTCCCTTCAATAGAGCTACTGGTTTATTGTTAAGAAACTGGTTTGTTGTTTGTTCGTTTGTTTAGCTTTGGAAGTCCTCTTTGGACTTCACATCAATTTCCTAAGAACTCATATATATTTTTCTTATTTAGATTGTTATCTGTCACCCCTACTCTCATCTCTATTTGCTGAACATGCATTTTGTTTGTTTTGACTGAACATTTTCCTTTGGGGTCTGAACACTTCAGAGAGGATGTCAATGTTCCTTGTCATGTCACTAAAGTTAGCTGTTGGTACTCCACTGAGTGTCTTCCATGTTGTAAGAGGTGGATGTACGTGATGACCCAGAAAAAGGCAGTTTACCACAACACTAATGCAGGGCCGTATAGAAGACTTATTGCTTGAACTTGCCCAGGTTTAGGGTGAGGGACAATTTGCTTCACTCCGTTAGCTATTGCTTGGCCACTTATGGGCCAAAGAAACCCAGCACACTTATAAGGCTCTGAGGCTGACCTTGCCTCCAACAGTACCTAGGTCTCTGCAGGGATCCCTGATCTTGCCCGGAGCACCTGTTCAGTCTGCCTAGTCCTCAAGGGAGAAAAGTCCTAGTCTCACTTGCTTGCTGTTGTCCAGAAAGGAAAACTTACTGTATTTGGGATTAAAGTGAAGGAAGAGTTCCATAGGTCTCCAAGTTCCCAGAATTCTCCATAAATTGGATAATTGATATTTATTTTCTTTTCAGTATATTAATTGTTTTTCTTCTTTTCCTAGGTGACCTTAAACAAAATGTGAAAAAAACAAATTACAGATTCAATACCTGTCTTAACACTGATCTTTCAGCCACTCACTCCTTTTGTCTCCAAATTTCTCTGCCTCTTCTCCACAGCTCCAACTTTCATACCAATAACATTTTCTCTCAACTGAAGGACATGTCTATGGGGAATCAACATTTGGTAGGGAGAGCTGTGTAGTGCCTGTCAGCTCACACCACATGGGAACCCACGTCCACACTGGCTTTGTTTCCAGCATCTAGGCTTGGAACATTTTGTCTCTAGATTGCCAAATGATTTCTACCTTCTAATTCACTAGTTAAGGTTATATCATTTTAATATCTTACATTATCATAAAACAGATATCCTCAAAATAACTTAATAAAATATCTTTTTGAATTGCTGATTAACAACTGTTTGGAATCTTTTCTGTCAGTTCGGAACATGACAATAAGGAAAGAATTAGTTTGAGGTGTGTCTTTTTTGCCTTATTTTCCTTGTTCACACCTGATAATGCACTCCTTTGATAGTAACAGATAATTTAAAAGACGACTACATCTTGCTCAGTACTCAACCCCACCCTGAGTTTATTAAATTAAATTTTTAAGACTGCAATGTTGTTAAAGATTTTACTAAATTTAATCAGAACTAATCAAATCGTACCACACAGAGAAGCTTATGGGCTTGCTGGACTAATGGTATTTTAGCAGCATTTTAAAGTATCCATAAATATATTAAATATTTCATTCTAATACTTTTGGCTTTTACATTGAAAGTTTTAATCAACCTGGAATTTATTTTTGCAGTTTTATGACTAGTGTGAGGGAGACATCTAATTTCACTTTTTTCCATATAATAAGACAATCCCACATGATTTATTTTAAAAAAAACTACATCTCTTTTTACAGATTCTTATAACCCTTCAAAAGTATGATTTTTTATTTAGATTTATTTTCATGTCAAATCCTGTTACTTATTCCTAACAATTGACTTTATAAATTTAGACTCAAAAACTTTTAAATCTGAATGATGACTCCTAGACATTAAAACAAATAAGGAATATCACCCAAATCAAAAGAGATCATCATCTTTTGAACTGTTATTTTTGTTAATCAATGCAGTAACTTAAAATTAAACAAAAATTTTTGTAGATGAGCTTAAGTGCTTGACAATGATTTTATACTTTGAATAACTGAGTCCAGCACCCATCTCACTTTCCTCAATATGACAGTTAAACCTTATTAGGTAGAACTAAAATTTCTGTATCTGTGTAATACCATGTTGAAAAAATGGGACTAGCCTCATAGAGTTTCTGCCTGGGGTGACTGAGTTTCACTGGGTAAAAATATCTTGTATGGTATGGGGACTATCTGAAAGATGAGAAGGACAGTGATGTGATATACACAAATATTTTTAAATTATAAGAAATTTGTATTTTGATATTTGTTTTTATATTTAAAGCAAAACAATTGTTTTTAATTCAGACCAGAAAAGCTGTCAATCACAGATCCAAACATGCCATCTTGCTCAGATGCTGTGTTTCATTTTTAATTTTAAATACTGTCCTAGAATTACCTTGTAGACTGGACTTGTTACTTTTAGACAATGAACTGTCTGGTACTAATTACAGCAAGGTATTGTAAAAATAGTCTTATAACACAGACTAAAAGCGAAGGAAATAAAAAAAACTGTGAGGTCTATATCTTTGCATTAATTAATTAACAGTTTAAGTTCTATATGCCCTGGTTATGAGAGAACCTTTTTAATGCCTCCAACTAATTAAGACATATGTTTAAAAGAAGTAAGAAGTTCAATATCAAAATGAAGAATTTGCAAACTTATATTAAGTAACGTCACTAACAGACTAGGGGGGGAACAATAACAGAACGTCCGTGGTTTGAAATGAATGAAATGATGTAATTTTCCTCAGAGTAGAAGGCAAATGTCCTTGGTATTTTGCCTCAGACAGTAGATTGTATTTACTATATGTATTAGAGATAATGCACATATAAGTATATGCAAGTATAACTTGGATTGGAGCTTCTTGTGCTTTATTTCCCTTCAGTTTGAGTTGCTAAAGATGAATGGAGACAGAGCAGCTGCTTCGTCCTTATTGTAGCAGGTAATATTAAGTGCCTACCAGGAATCTGGGCCTCTGTGATTACACCAGCAAATATATATTTCTCTAAGGAACCAGTCAATTGAGACCATATTTCAGAAAGATATGAATTTTAATAACCTCGGGTTTAAGCTGAATTAACCAAGTAGGTGAAGACAGGTCCAGCCATTAACTACAATTGTCTAGAGTTCCCATCTGCCAGGTGGTTTAGACCAAATCTCAAAGAAAGGAAGAAATACATATCAAAAAGTTCTATTTGAACTCAAAATGTCCCATTGTCACATCTGTGAATATAAATATATGATATTTTAAATGCATTGTATTATAAATCTCAAACCCTAAGCTTTTACTTGCATGATTAACAAACAAAAAAATCCAATTTTTTCCCTTTGTGACTCTTTCATCAATCATCTAGGTATCTGAAGAGACATGTATGTGTAAATAAATAAAGGTCGTTTGGTTATCACTTGATATTTTGTGATGCTTGCAGCATTCTGTCTTTGGCCCTAGTGTTATTTACTCATTTATGTAACAATTATTGATCAAGCATCGTCCGTGAGTAAAATATGATTCTAGATATTAGGCACAATTAATAAACAAGATGGTGAGGGTCCCTCACCTCCTGGATAGAGACAACTTTCTAGCATTGCCTTCACTGTTTTTCTGGGCCAGAGATATCGTTGGTTTTCTCCCTCACCGCTTGGGCCCATCAGCTGCCTCTCTGTAGATGCAGACCTCTTCTAGGCTGTTCGGCTAGGCCTCTTTCTTTAGTCAGGACAACAGAGAAACTTCTTATGCCCCTGCGATAAACTCTTTCAAAGCGATTTACCGTAGCAGAGCTCTTACACATTTCAGGAACACACTTATTTCATTTATGCCAGTGGTTCCGAAACTTGGTTGTGAATCAGAATGACTTTGTGAGATGTTTAAAAGACACAGACTTTCTGTTTCTCTTCATGTTTACTGAATTAGAGTAACTGCCAGCGAAACCCAATAATCCATATTCTTAAAAATCTCTTCAGATGATTCTGATGAGGTGTGAAACACAACTTCCTAGTTCACCTGATGAATCCCTTCAAATCTGAACCCTGATGTTCAGTTTCACTTACTCTAGCATTTTGGCTTATTTGTTTGTTTCAAGACCCCAATTTTCTTTTCCATTCTCTGACCCCATATGAGGGTTTTCAGTCCATCAAGAGACTTTGTTTTTTGTTTTGTTTTGTTTTTTAAAGTGAATACTTTATTAATGAAGGTTAAAGCAAGTGGATCAGAACACAAGCAGGGGGAGTGGGAGAGGAAGAAGCAGGCTCATAGCAGAGGAGCCTGATGTGGGGCTCGATCCCTCAACGCCGGGATCACACCCTGAGCCGAAGGCAGACGCCTAACTGCTGTGCCACCCAGGCGCCCCACCAAGAGACTTTGAATATGCCCAAATCCTAATTGTGAATAAGTTCAAGTTCATTCTCACAGGACTTTATAAAATTCCAAGTTGAGGTTTCCATTTTCATGTCCTTGGGCTATGACCAACATTCCACAATAAATACAAGATTCTTCCAATGTTTATTAAAAATACAAAATCTGATGTGCCTGGAGAAAAGAGACTCCAGAGGGTGATGGTGTCTAAAACCCAGGAAACTAAATGTCATCTTCAACTCAGCCAAATTACAGTTACTCATAAAATTTCTGTGGGAAAGAACATTAGTAGAGATAAAGATACATATTAGAATATTAATCTCACAAAAATATCTTTAGATTTGGCTAATCTTCACTTCTGGCAATATTAAGTTATCTTTGCAGAAAAGAAAAAAAAAATAATGATGGGGGCAAAGAGCAAGCACATCCTGAGACAGAGCCATTTGGATTTAAGTCCTGGCCATGAGACATTCTTTCAGGGTGGTCGAGACAAAATATTGAACTTCAAGGGTCTAGTTTCCCCTCACTGGTGCAGAAATGCTAGCAGTACCTACTTTATAGGGTCATTCTCAGTATTAGTTGGGACAATGTACATTAAGCACTGAACGTAATACTTAGCACACTGTAAGAATTCAAGAAATAATGACTGTTATTTATAAAACAGTTTTACAAGTTATCACTGGTCCATTGCTCAATATTTAAAAGTAGACTTTATAGAGCACAGACATTGGGCAACACAATGTAAGTTAGTGTTGTATAGTATGCTTTCCTCCTTTCTTTTTACCTTGAATAAATTTTTTTCATAAGAGTTTGTGATAAAATTCTGAATATGTTTGCTATAGGCGGGTGTTTGTTTCACAAAAATCACAAAATGTAAGTTGATATCATAAAGAAAAAAATAATATTGTAAAACTATAGGTGACACAATTAAAACTCAAATATTTAGTTATTTTTAATAAAACTATTTACAAGTTTCATACTGTAATGTACAGCATTAGTTTTCAAAGAAAATCTACTAATAAACTATGTATTAACTATTTCTAAGTGATTAAAATTAAAGAGCCTTAGACTCCCTCCCAGTGGTGCCTCTAGAATTTCTATATAGGAAAATTCCAGGACTTAATTATCTGTTTGGCAGGGAAGACAAAGACATGTCTTGACAGGGTGGTAATACAGTAACCCCATCATTGTGAGATAGAGCTTTTCTATCTGCAATGGCTTGGGTGAACATGCTTATATAGTTAGGCTGGGGGAAGTGGCAGTGAGGCAAAACCTCTCTTTGCGCTATCCTGGCTCCCCTCTCTCATAAATTACTAAAACAATGAAATTGGTTGCAGCTACTTCAGCTGTAAAAGGGGGGGGGGGAAGAATTAAGAAACTCACAAGGCAAAAATAAAATCTAACCCACCTTACAACTGATTCTAACAATCTGGGATTATCCTACACTGTACTTTCAATTTTATACCAGAACTGTTGTATATTTCGTGGATAGCTGCGATTTTCAAAACATTTCGATATGGGAAATAATAATTCGACTATAAGACATAGAATAAAGAATACTAAACAAAGACTTTTTAGTTAATGAACCTATGCAGATTTAGCCTCAGGGGAATGGTGATAATGAAAAGCATCATATATCATGAGAATCACTATTCTATTGAATGACAAGATCCGTTCTTCCCTTCTCTTACACAGAAACCCGTTAAAGAATAAAAAGGAACCTGTCCTTAATTGTTTCTATGCTTGTTTCTGCAGTTTGAGGAGCTAATTTTTACCTGATTAAAAAACCTGCATTAACAGAGAATTGCATGCTGCCACTAAAACCCTTCCCAGATTTTTCTTTTCCAATAAGCTTAATGAAGGAGACACTAAATCCTTTTCTCTAACTCTTAGCACAGGACTTTAGGGATATAAACAATTATCCTCATCCGGCATGAGGCTGAATTTCCTGGCTTGGAAAGCAAATGTATACAGCTTGATTCTAGTTACACTATTCTATGCCATGAATTCCTAGGTTACTTGTATATATTTGTCACTGTCCTTTACTTCCTAGTATGCAAATCTAATTGGCTGGCTATCTCACAGTTTACCCCCAAAATAAAAGACTGTATTATAAAGCAGGCATCTAATGAGTTAGAAAATCAGGATGAACTATGATTCTTCCTCTGTCCCATAAATTCCCAAAGATAATATGAATATATTTGAGAGAAAAAAAATATTATTAAAAGGAAACCTGGCCTTACAATCTCATTCTAATGGAATACACAGAAGAAAAATGAATCATCGTGCACTAGAGTTAAGTTGGTAAAATGTAAGGTTGATGGATGTTTTTGGAAAATGTATGTGCTTCCTCATAGGGAAATGCACATACAAGCTTTCATGGCTTCCACAATATACATGAATGATGGTTCCTTTGCTTGCTCTATAATCATACAAAGTGGGCAAATGTATAGCAGTAAAATCTAAATTTTTGCTTGTTAGCTTCATTCAAAATATTCAGGTGTGAGTTATTCTCTAGTGAATGACTATAATAAACATAACTGACATTAGTACTGAGCTTTATCTCTATTACTGCCATGTTGAGGTGCATAGCAGCTTTGTTTACCTGTGCTAACTTAACTTGCAAATAAAGTGCACATTGTTGAACTGTCCCAAAGTTCTCCTTAACGATTTTTAGCCTATGCCCACTTTGTACTTTTGACATAGTAGAATAAAGATGGAGAGATTGGTTCTGGTATGGATCAGGTTCTCATCAGAGTGAACTGAATTCTTTAATCAACAACATATTTTTTTTTTATAAGAAATTAAAACCAGTGTGGAGATTTCCTTCTTTTCTAATGGTTTACTGTTCTCTTTTTAAAGTAGCCTTAAGCCAAAGTGAAGCTGAAGTTGGGGGAAGGGGAAAGTTATGCAATACAGAAGTTTGTTGACAAAACTTTTTTGATGTCTTCCGATTTATAATGGAAAGGGAACTTCCCAGAACAGTACAAAAAAGCAAGTGAATCACGTTATTCTTAGACAAAAATTTAAATACAAAACAGTTCCTAAAATGCTCACGTTTAAGCTGTGTGCCTTTATAGCAAATTCTTACTTCATGAGCAGTTTATTCTGTGTGAAAAGCAAATATCTGTAATCTAACTATGAAAATACTAAATAAAAATGGTTAAGTTAATTTCCATTGTGAGAAAAACTCGAGTCTCAATTTAGTGAATTGATCTTTGGTGTGTGCTTCGGTAATTGAAATGAATTAAGATACTCAGCCATAACAAGGAGTCAAACTAAAACGGGTAAGGTTATGCCTTTTCACTTTCCGAATCTTGTTTTCTAAAATTGAATGATCCAGAGAAGTGTAGAAGTCTAAGACTAGCCTAGTTTTGTATTTTCCCCCTGGAAGGAGAGTACTGGTAGTTAATTGATTCATTGCACTCAACTCCTTATATATTTATTTTTAATAAAATTTTATTGATTGATTTTTTAAATTTTTTAAAAGATCTGATTCATTTATTTTAGAGAGAGAGCACTCACGCACTCAGGTGAGCAGGGGGAGAGGCAAAGGGAAAGAAGCATAAGCAGACTTCTGCTGAGTGCAGAGCCTGACATGGGACTCAATCCCAGGTCCTGCGCTGATCAAGAATCTGATCCTTCACTGACTGAGCTACTCAGGTGCCCCTTTTGTATTTATTTTTTGATCTGTTCTTTCTTCTTTGCTCAAACACTGCTTCTGTTTTATTGCATCACAGTAATTTTTTGTTATTTTGGTTACAAATCTTCTAAAATATTCTTGTTGTAAAAAGTACTGTTTAGCAGGACTTCATTAAAATTAAATACTTTTGTTCTGAAAAAGACAATGTCAAGAGTGTGAGGAGACAAGCCACAGACTTGAAGTAAATTTTGCAAACACACCTTTGATGAAGAACTGTTATCCAAAATATTTAAAGAGCTCTTAAAACTGAACAGTAAGATAACAAAAAACCTAATTAAAAAATAAGTTAATGATGAAGAGACACACCACTAAGCAAGATACTCAGAGAGCAAATAAAGACATGAAAAGATGATCCATATCTTATGCCGTTAGGGAAATGTCAATTAAAACAATAGTTCTCATGGCACACGTATTAGAAATGGCCAAAATCAAGAACACAGACAACACCAAATGCTGATAAGGATGGGGACCAATGGGAACTCTCATTCATTGCTGCTGGAAATGCAAAATGATTCAGCCATTTTGGATGACAGTTTGGCAATTTCCTACAAAATTAAACATACTCTTTCCATATGACTCAGCAATCACACCTCTTGGTATTTACCCAAATGAACTGAAAATTATGTCCACACATCGGGCATGTGTGGGAACATAGAACATATGGTAACTCTGTGCTTTTCACTCAGTATTGTTGGGAACCTAAAACTGCTCTAAAATAAAGTTTATTAATTAAAAAGTATTGTCTGAAATATGTTATCATATGAATTTGCAGGATGACACTCCCTTTTGATTATGTTGCAATCTTTTTAGGTTTTATTTATTTATTTATTTATTTATATTTAAGTTCAATTAGGCAACTTATTGTACATCATTAGTTTCAGATGTAGTGTTCAGTATTGCAATATTTTAAAGTAGATTTTTCCCTCCTTCTCTTTCTCAATGTTGTACGGGAAGATATTTATTTAAGACTTCCGTTTGCAAAAAAAGCAGAAGTAGGAAATTTCTATAGCTCTTTTCACTATGTGGATATTTATTGATTTTTCCTTTCAGAACTTAACCTTAAGGTACTGTTCTACATAACAATTAACTCCACATCTGAGAGCAATTCGACCTTCATTTAGGGCATATCTACTCAAGATTATTCTGCTCTCTTTTTGGCCATGATAGATGACTACCTAAACAATTTGGTTTTTTGTTTTGTTTTGTTTTTCTTTTTTTTCCTGGAACATTCCAGACAACTTACCCCCACCAAAAGCACCCATTACTTCCAGAAACCTACTTTTATTGCATGTGAATTTGTTTTCCATGGTTAGTTAAGAATCATAATATAATACAATACCTTCATCCATTCCTTTATTCTTCCTATTTCGGTTCTTAAATTTTGCATTGCTTCAATAAATTTTAAAAGATAGNTAAAAGATAGTCACTGTTGGGGTGCCTGGGTGGCACAGCGGTTAAGCGTCTGCCTTCGGCTCAGGGCGTGATCCCGGCGTTATGGGATCGAGCCCCACATCAGGCTCCTCTGCTGTGAGCCTGCTTCTTCCTCTCCCACTCCCCCTGCTTGTGTTCCCTCTCTCGCTGGCTGTCTCTATCTCTGTCGAATAAATAAACAAAATCTTTAAAAATAAAAAAAAAGATAGTCACTGTTAGAGTGAGATACAAAGCTCTAGTGATTACTGTCAATAGCTACCAAATTTTCTTTCTGATTAACTCAGTTTCTTCATCCTGGATTTATATATGAAAGTGCATATATACTAAATACATTTTTCACTGTCCTTGTTAGCATTTTCCCCTTGTTCTGGTTCAGAAGATTTTGTGAATGTATGCTGAACCTAGTTTATCTGCTACTCTAGAGCTATTCAACCAATACTCCCCAGGACTTTGGCCACTTGCCTTGCTTCTTGGCCAGAGTAGCTCTAGCAGAAGGTCCATACCATCCCTAGAGCTGTAAAGCTCTGAGACCCACCGCTGTTATCAACACCACAGACTGAAGGACCCTTTGTTTGGTGCCAACTGACAGGAAGAGATCCCTGTGCTTGCACAGTGGCTGGATTATGCCCAAAGAAGTTTGGATTTCCCAGGTGATTTCCCAGAGAATTGGCCAGGTTAAACCAAACAGGCATATGGGGCATTAATGCCCTAAGGGGAAGATTTTGACCAAGGACATAAGGAAGGCAGGAAAGATTCAGCAAACAAATTGCTCCCTCTCCTCCCCTGGTTGACGGTTTCCAGACACGAGGGTTTCCATGTGGCTTTCTTGGATATGTCCCATGTAACTGAGCAACAAAA
Organism: Ailuropoda melanoleuca; assembly: GCF_002007445.2. Taxonomy (NCBI): domain Eukaryota; kingdom Metazoa; phylum Chordata; class Mammalia; order Carnivora; family Ursidae; genus Ailuropoda; species Ailuropoda melanoleuca. Next base: position 39,765,515 of record NC_048218.1, read on the forward strand.
TGTATTTTAAGGCAAAGCTGTGGCCAGCTCTGAAATGCACCATCTTCGGTTTGCTCTTGTATCTCCCTTGCTTCACTCTTCTCTTTGACTCATGCTTGCTGGGTGTTATATCCCCCATGCAAGGGTAACCTGTTAGTTTTTGCCTCTGACCCTGTTTTCTAAGAAATCAAGATTAAGAGTATGTGTGTGTGTGTGTGTGTGTGTGTGTGTGTGTGTGTGTGGGATGTGTTTCTCACTCCACCTTTACAACATACAGTCTGCATAAGTTGTCATTAGGAATCTCTTTGGTGTTCATCTTTTATACATAAAATAAATTAAGCCAGAAAATAATTTTGGGGAATAGAAAGTGCTGCAAATTCACATAGTATGTGGTCGAAAACACAAATTCCACAGATGTCAACATATTAAGCTGGGATGGATGGGAAGAAAACAGATATAAATAAAAACATGCTTTATTCCTTATTCATTAGGAGGGTAACAATGATAACTCTATAATTTGTTACAAAAGCAGCTTTAAATAGGTCTAATAAAAGTATGAGAGGGACTCTTAGTATAGAAGTAGCAGTATAACTTTACAGCAGTAGAATAAAATAAATGAAACAAAAAAGCATTTATCATAATAACAAAGACTAAAAAGGGTAGGGAACTTGAAATATAATAACAGAAAAAAATAATAGAAAAACTATAGGTTCAAACAAATCAAGAACTATAATTAAAGTAAATAAAAATGTTCTTAAAATTTCTCTAAGAAAAGACAGAGTCAAGGATAAGCTGAAAAATAATTTGCAATATGCTGCTTGCAGCAGCAAGCTTGCAATAAAAAAGGAAAGACTATACTTAAAGTAAAGAGCTATAAATATAATTATATTGGTCAGGGTTCTCCAGAGAAATATAGTCAACAGGCTTTGCCAGTTATCAAAACTCCAAACATTGGGGCCTTAAAAGCATAGTTCTGGTGTCAGAAGAGAAGAATATACCACTGGAACATAAACGGAGCGGGTGTATTTCAAACAAGTGTTGGAAGGATGGACTATTTAATAAATCTTTCCCAGAAAATTGGAAATTCATTTTGAAAAAAAATTGTCTTACTTCACACAGTTGGAGAAAGTCTAAATAAGTTCCTAAATATATTGCTTTTTAGAAAATATGGACCACGTTAATAACTTTGGTATTTAGGTAACCTTCCTACACAAGGCAAAAGCAAAAGCAATAAATTAAAAGTTTGTATATAACTAATATAAAGTATCTTATGGCAAAAGACAACCTAAACAAAGCTAAAAGCATTTTGTAGGAAAAAAATTCAATCAATAAATGGAAGCGGTCCCATCTCACTAATTATCAGGAAAATGCAAATTAAAGCAACAAAAAACATGATTTTTACCCATCTGACTGGTGTATATATAGAAAGAAACATACATATTGGAGAGATGTGTAAAATATACATTGTTTATAAGGATTTAATATAACACAGACACTTTGAGAGTCATTGTGTCAGGAAAAATTAAATTTTTATACAAATTGTTAAGTTCTCAAGACCTACCAAGACAAACACTTACATCAGCACCAAAGGAAATATTTAAAGAATGCTCATTGATTTATTTTGGTAGCAGAAATTAGGACAAGGTAAATATATGCATGTATTTAGAGAGTAACTAAACTTTTACATATCCATACTATGCAATATTATACAATACTAAAAAATGAACAATGCAGTTGAATAAGTATTGTTCTGGAAGGAAAACAAATTACTAAACACTAGCTAACAAACAGCAAAAGAAATTGCTTAATAGTACCTTTAGGTATTCTGTTTATATGTATATATAGAGAAACATGGCCCAAAACGTGTATTTTATGGATGTATATGTTTAAGTATTTGCTCTGAAAAACCTAAAAGTATACATTGAACTCATAAATATGCTTATTTCTCATTAAAGGGGCAAAATTAAGGTTAATCATCAAAAGAAATTTTAGTCTTATTAATAATATTTTAATGTCTTAAAATGGAAATATTCATGCACTACTTGCATAATTAAAATTTAATTTGAAATATAAAGAATATGAGTGAGGAAAAGACCAAATTATTAGTTATTCATTGGCCTGGGGCATGAGTATTCTTCGTATAGCCTGTGCCTATGGCATAGCATCCCTTTGAGAATCATATAACAAAATATATGACAACACATTATGAAATGTAAAGCATAATAGAAGTCCTAGATTTTATTCAAGGATTTTTTTTTATTTCAGGCAAAATGATTTTTAACACCATCAGTATGTAATGAAATCTTTGCCAACAGGAATATTAATGGACATTATGCTACTGGAGAATGCCTGGAGCTAAGAAAAAATTAATTTCCTCTCAATCACTTCCCCTTTCAGAGCTATGTAAATGGGAATCTTCTGATAGACAGAACAGATCTATAAAGAAACAGTTTGTTAGTTCATGGAATGGAAATAGCAGTGTAGGTATGTGAGGAAAACAAATAACATTGATATAAGTTAATATTTTTTAGTAGAAGAAAAATTATTTTAAATTGACATTTTTGGAGAAGGACAAAATGCAAAATCATACAGGAAAGTGAAATTTTGTTGGAAGGTATGACGTGCTGAATTAATGAAGATTAATTGGCTATGGTTATATTGTTGGTAGTAAGATTAACTGGAATGTATGAGAATTATAAGCTTCAAAGTTAGAAGGATCATACACACCATCTAACCAGACCTACCCATTCTACAGATAGAGTTTACTTACCTAAAAGTAGACATGTTGAAAAAAAAACTAAAATTAAACTGGATGTGCTCTATGGCTTTATCAAATTTAGTTTGTGAAGTAGAGGTAAATAGAGAAATCATAATTCTCATGCTGTATTCCAATAAGATTTCTCCCCATATTATGTAGAAAACTCCCGCTAGTAGATACTTTTCCATTTATTTTGATCACTTACAATAATTTTTTTCAATAACATACCCAATACCATTATATTCAGTAAAACCTGACATTTCCTTCTAGAAGACTTAAAGGAAATGGCCCAATTTTTCCAGAGTCCACCCCAATCTAGTTTTGTTTTTTTTCCTATGCTCTATAACACAGCAAAAGATTCTACCAGCATCAAGGTTGTCCAAGATGTAAACATGGGTTGTACCAATAATACTTCTTTCAAACTCATCCACTTGCTGTCAATAATAAAGTCTAGTACATTTCCCCCAAAATATTCTTCACATTTGCCTATACCTCCCTTTCTTCACTCCAGTCCAATCTAAGTGCCCAACATTTGCAAAAGGCAGAGAAAAACAGACAAATCACAAGTATATATCTTGATAAATTTTCACATCATTGTTGAACATACATAATTTCAGCAGTATATCATGAAATTGAATCTTTCACAGCATCACAGAGTCACCTCATCCATTCCATCACTGCTTTCCCTACCCAAGGGTTAAAATTATTATGACTTGTAGCACCATTAGTTTGGCCTGTTTTTGAACTTTCTTTAAAAGAGATCATACAGCATTTACCCTTTTATGTCTGACTTTGCTGGCTTGACATTAGGTTTATGGGATCATAAGGACACTATTACTGGCTTGGTTGCTCAGTCATATTACTAGGTAGCATTGCTTTCCATGGATATATCATAACTTATTTACCCTTTCTAGTCTTAACAGATATTTCAATTGCTTTTGGTTTGGAGTTATAACAAAATAATGATGTGAACATTCATTCTTATGCACTGTTTTTAATGAACATACACATGTGTTTCCACTGAATATATGCCTAAGAGTGGAATTGCTGGGATATAGGATATGAATATGATAACATTTACTATCCAATAAAGAGGAATACAAAGTGGTTAAGAGTTCCAACTGACTTATATGAAAAAGACAACGTTAATATCTGTATTTTTAAATTAATCATTATGGAAGTTGTGATTGAATCTCTGTATTTTTAACTTTTATTTCTCTGATGAATAATAACACTGAACAATTTTTCATATATTTTGCCTATGTAAATATCTTCTTTTGTAAATTATTTGTAAATTATTTTTCTACCAGGTTCTCTATTTTTTCATTTAATGTTAAATTATATATGCACCTGTTGCTGGAAATTATATATGTATATATATGATATTAATATATAATTCCTATAAAGTGGTAATTCTATATATAATTTATATACAATTATATGAATACTATAATGTATATATTGAATATATATACAGTATATACTCTAAAAATATCATATATACACCCTATATAAATTATATATATTAAAAATATATAAAGCATGTACCTTAGATATTTATGTATACGTATAAATATTAAATTATGTATAATTATATTTCCACTCTATGACTTGGTTTTTCACTATTTTAATGGTGTTTTTCTAAGAAACAAAATTCTAAAATTTTAATATAATTTAATACATTTTTTTGGTTTTGCTGTGAGCACTTTTTTGTGACTTGTTTCATATTTCTGCCTTCCAGAAAGCGGAGAAGATATTCTCCTACATTGCTTTTGGAATTGTTAATGTTTTGCTCACATTTATATGGGATTGAATCAGCTATTCACAGTTTATTGTATTTTCATTTATTTTTTTATTTTTTTTTAAGATTTTATTTATTTATTTGACAGAGATAGAGACAGCCAGCGAGAGAGGGAACACAAGCAGGGGGAGTGGGAGAGGAAGAAGCAGGCTCATAGCAGAGGAGCCTGATGTGGGACTCGATCCCAGAACGCCGGGATCACGCCCTGAGCTGAAGGCAGACGCTTCACCGCTGTGCCACCCAGGCGCCCCTGTATTTTCATTTAAATTTTAGAACAGATTATCAAGTTTCACACCAGAATCAAAGCAATATAAAACAAAGTAACTGAAATTATGACTGGTATTGTATTGAATGTATAGATCATGTTGGGAAAAATTAACACCTTTAAAATAGGGAGTCTTCTAATTCATAAACATAGTATTTTTTACATCTATTTGTCTTCTTTAACATTGTTAATGTTTCATAATTTTCATTGTAGAGGTCTTGCACATTTATTTAGTTTTATTTCTAAATACTTGATACTTTGATATTGAGGTAAAAGATATTTATTCACTTTATTACGTATATATAGAATCATGATTTCTATACAATGACTTTATAAACTCAGATATTCTGACTTGTTTCGTCTGTTTCTTCTACAGACATTGGAAGACATGTATTAGTGCCTCTAACTAGATTTATAAATGTGCATATTTCTGCTTTGGTTTCAGTTTTTGCTTTACATGCTTGCAGCTTTGGACTGTGGTGTCTTTCTTTTGGACTGACCTGTTATAATCATGAAATGTTTCTCTATATCTCTCATAATATACCTTCCCTTAAAATCTAATTTGCCTAATATAGATATAGACATAACTTGTCTCTTTAGATTACTGCTTTAATTACTCTACTTATGTCCTTTTGTATCAAGTATATCCCATTTGAACAGAATATATTTGGATTTTTTTTTAATTTGGATTTACAATCTTGGTCTTTTGAATGGAGGTTTCAATTCATATACATTTAATGTAATTACAGATATATTTAAGTTTGTCTACTCTTCTGTCATTTGCCTTATCTGTTCTTTGATTCTTTATTTCTTTTTCCCTACCTTTTTTGTGTCCTCTTTACCTTTTTAGGTAAACATTTTTTATATTATTCTTTTAGTGCAGATATTGGGGTTATGCAGTCTTCATTTCTTACCATATATGTTAAAGTATTTCTTTTTTGACCTAAGAAATTTGTAGTTTAAACTTCTTTTGATTGCTTTCTTATTGGTATCATGTACTTAAACTGCAAATATCTTATAAATATTAGAAGACAGCATTATTATTATTATTGCCAGTTAACTTATTTAAAATATTTTTGCATATGCTTATCATTTCCTGCAGTTTTCATTTCTTACAATTTTATGCTTCCATTTGGTATCATTTTTCATGTCTCTCAATTTTTTTTTTTAAGTAGACCCCACACCAAGCATGGAGCCTAATGCAGGCCCCGAAACCAGGACCCCAAGATCAAGATCTGAGCTGAGATCAAGAGTTTCACCCAATCAACTGAGCCACCCAGGAGCCACTCATGTCTCTTAATTTTGAATTCTAGCTTGACAGGGTNTGCTTATCATTTCCTGCAGTTTTCATTTCTTACAATTTTATGCTTCCATTTGGTATCATTTTTCATGTCTCTCAATTTTTTTTTTTTAAGTAGACCCCACACCAAGCATGGAGCCTAATGCAGGCCCCGAAACCAGGACCCCAAGATCAAGACCTGAGCTGAGATCAAGAGTTTCACCCAATCAACTGAGCCACCCAGGAGCCACTCATGTCTCTCAATTTTGAATTCTAGCTTGACAGGGTTTTTTCCCCCAGAACATCAAAAATACTATTCCATATCCTTCTGAATTTCATGGTTTCCACTTAAAAGACAGTAATCAATATTTTTGTTACTCTTTGACAAATATAATATATATTATTTCTCAGGCTACTTTCAAAATCTAATTTGTCTATTTTCTTTCCTCTCTGATTTGAGAAAATTATCTATGATCTATCTCTGCATCTATAATGTATAGTTTTATATGCTTGAAAAGTTCAGTAAGTTTCTTGATTCCTGGGGTTATCTTTCATTACCTTTTTAAAATAATCACAAATATTAAGCCTTGCAATGTTGCTTGTATCCTATTATCTCTGCTTTCTCCTACTAGAACTCCAATTAAATCTATGTCTTATTATTTGACTGTGTACTCTAATAACTAACTTTTCCTGTTTTTTCCATCTTTGCTTGAGTTTTAATATTTTCTATTCTCTAGCCTCAAGTTTATTAATCTTGGCTTTTACTACATCCATTCTGCTGTTTAATCCATACAATGAGTTTCTAATTTCAAATATTACATATTTTTTTAATCTCTATAATACTGTTTAACCAATGGACTGTAATTCTATAGATATTTTCCATTATTNATCTATGTCTTATTATTTGACTGTGTACTCTAATAACTAACTTTTCCTGTTTTTTCCATCTTTGCTTGAGTTTTAATATTTTCTATTCTATAGCCTCAAGTTTATTAATCTTGGCTTTTACTACATCCATTCTGCTGTTTAATCCATACAATGAGTTTCTAATTTCAAATATTATATATTTTTTTTAATCTCTATAATACTGTTTAACCAATGGACTGTAATTCTATAGATATTTTCCATTATTTCTTTTTTTTTTTTTATAAAGATTTTATTTATTTATTTGACAGAGATAGAGACAGCCAGCGAGAGAGGGAACACAAGCAGGGGGAGTGGGAGAGGAAGAAGCAGGCTCACAGCAGAGGAGCCCGATGTGGGGCTCGATCCCATAACGCCGGGATCACGCCCTGAGCCGAAGGCAGACGCTTAACCGCTGTGCCACCCAGGCGCCCCTCCATTATTTCTTTGTTTTGCCTTTTTTCCTGTATTTTTAAAATATATGTGTAATAGTTTATTAAATTCCTTGTCTGCTAATTTCAATGTCAGATTATTTGAGTTTTTTATCATCTGTTTTTTTCTTTCAATTGTCTGTCATATTTCCTCTTTATTCATATCTTTTAAATTTTTTTATTCTAAGTCACATAATGTCTAAAATAATTCTAGAGACTCTGGATGTTATTGCCCTTCTTCCCCCATTAGAAAAAATTCAATTTTTCCTCTGTTCGGTGGATTAGGTGATCAACTGATCACCTCAATCTAATCAGGGTATAATCTGCATGAAAGTATAGGTTGCCATATAGTAAGCCTTCGTTGATTCTGGTTTGTCTCTCTTCCACATACACCACCCTCCTGGGCATTTGACCAACTGGTAGGTTGCTTACTGGAGGGTGTTCTGTTCTGTTTTGCTTTGTTTTAGTTCCTTTGCTTCTTGATCCTTGTTAACTTCAAAATCTGGTAAATGTCTTAACCCAGAGACTGTCCATGTTTTTGAAGCAAGCCCCCTAGCTCTAGTGTGATTTGTTTCCTAAGTGTCCAGAGATGGCAGAAGACTTCATTCAGGGTTTTAGAAGTTCACAAACCAAACTTGTAATCACCACCATCACCACAACACACGTACCCTCCCATATAGAAAGAACTCACTCAATAAATGTCACATCAGGAAAGATGGCCATGTACTTGGGCTCCACTAGATTCTACTCCAGCACACCAGCCAGTAGAACAGTCAAATCTCCCTTAGATTTTTTTTTTTAACCTCAGAGGAATCCATGTCCCTGGGTTAAAGCCAATTCTCTGCTTGTGCTCAGAATCAGTAAATAATCCTAAGGTATGGCAATGACTGTCAGGTCATTTAGGAAGGACTTTTCCCTCTATGTATTTTTAACTCCTCTAGTCTTTGTTGATATCACACTTTTTGATATCTTTAAAAATATGTTATTTGTGAATATTCTTTTATTTTCTAGACACTGTATCAGAAGTATTGACCTGACAAAATACTAACACTAATTTTCAAACTTTTCAACAGAGGGATAAATTCTAATCTTTTCTCCTCCTTCTCCTCTCTGTCACTACTATTATTTATTGTTTATTATGTGCCAAACACAATATTAAATGCTTTTCTCTAAGTGTCTCTCAATAATTACAATAATTACTCCTACTTTTATTTATATTTGGAGTGACTCAGGCTTATGGTGGTTTACGTAAGTAGGAAGTAATGGAACTAGGCTAATTTTGTCACTGGCCATATGAATCCAAAAGACATGAATTTACCATCATAGTACAGGATATTGCTTTATCTCTGTCTCTCTTCCATTTTTTGTCAGTATTTTATGTACACTATATATATTCAATATTTTATATGATCTATATTCTCTATATACACATATATGTATATTGAATATATTTCCTAAGAAATGAAATATAATAATGATCTATACACAGGTTTTCCATCAGAAGAATGGGTTTATGCTCTAGTTCTTGCACTTTAAAGTGTGACCTTGAGCTCAATAATTAACTTTCCTTAATCCTACTTTTCTCATCTATAAATGGTACAAATAAAACCTCATTAGGTAGTTCTATAATAGGAATTAATGATATAGAACCTATTTTTAAAGCATAAATCACCATAAATATTTTAGTTATACTTTCCACTAACAAATGTCCTCATTCATATCCTGACAAGCTTTTGGTTGCTCAAATTTGTCTTGTAGTTAAGTTCATCACATGTCAATTATACTTAAACCAAACAATCAAGTTGCTATCCAATTGTGCAGGATAACCAGCTAATCTCATTATTGAACTTGGTACATTATGTTGAATTATATACCTTAAGTGTCAAGGAAAGGTCCTTAAATAAGCCATCAACAGTAAAAGGATTTTAACCTTAGTTGGCTTGCCAAAGACATTTTAATTGATTGCACTGTTAAGTTTGCTGAAACTACTAACAGGAGCCATGAGAAAATTGAGCTGCCAGTTGTTAAAAGAAATAACAGGATGAAGGGGTGGGGGGAGAAAGTTAGACAGAATAGATTTTAAAACAAAGACAGATATTAAGTTGAAAATCAATCAGGCGTAAGTAATGTCTGTACAATATGTTCAGACTCTATTTGGCCAAAATTCATATAACAGAAAAGCATGAAATATTTTTTCTCCTTTAAACAGCACCAAATACTGGGAAATTAATTTTCATAGTGATGAGCTCTCACACACTACAGCCGCCAGACCCAACGTCTACATCGCCATCAGTTAAATTATGTTCTCCCCAGTGTAATAACACTGTTCTGTTTATTTGTGAAACCGTAGAGTCTTAGCACACACCCCTTTAGTTCACACGGATGTAGCCCCATGCTCTGTAAAGACAGTTGTAACTGGGGCAGAGAGAGAAGGAGGAGAAGGGATGAAAAAGAGAGATTGCAAAGAGAGAAACATCTCTGTATATAATTTTGCGGCTTCTAACTTTTCAAACTATTTTGAACTAAAATGTTGAACATGAACAAGCCAAAATTAACGATTGCCATTTTCAAAAGCAATTTTGACTCTGTGAAATTTTGTAACCTAAACCCCTTTTTAAGACATTATTCTACTTGATTTTGAGATGGATAATATGTTGATTTCTGTGCTTTTGAAAGGATGCCTTTCTTTTTTTTTTTTAAACTAATTTACCTTTGAGGAAATCTTGACAGGTAATACTCTCTCCTAAAATCAATCTCAGAAGTTCAGAAGATCTATCTAAGTCACAGCCAGTTATTTCCATATAACCAAGAGTAAATTCCTTATTCTCTATGTGCTTTTTTTTATGACTTTCTATTCCCTGTACACTACACTTAGACACATATGTATATATGTGCTCACAGGCTACACATGTTTAGGTATGCCACATACAAAAAATAAATTTAAAAGCAAGAATCATAAGAAAAATTAGAATTTTTTGAAAAGGGAAATAGAGTTCCCACGAAACATTCTGTAGCTCTTTAATTTTCAATAAACTTAAATTACCATTTTCGTTTGTCAATTGCCATACTTTTCCATAGATTGTTTAGATTATACTCAATTTTTTATTTAAAAATACTGCTGAAGGCTATAGCTTATGCTTTCCATTTTCTGATCTTTTTGACAATTTTCCCCCTCAATTATCATAGGCCAATTAGTGGAGTCTTCCTTAAAAGGTAAAATACAGTATGATATGTGTTATAACACTTTATGGGTGACACTTCTTTGCATCATCGTCTCTTCCAATTGTCGTCTTTGGCATTTGAAGGGCATGTCAGAGAAATCAAAAATCTATTGTCTATGTAAACTGCAGGTATATCTAACAGTAAGTCTTGCATTTTGACAGGTTTTTAATTCACCAGATGTTCACATACACTAAACACACAATCAGACCAAGGAACGCATTACACATCCAGCGCCTGATTAGTGTTCACATTTACACTTCAGATGGATTATACCTCTTACTGGCTTATTGACTGAGAGAAACCAACTTGATGAAAACATATCAGTAACAAGAAACAGTAAGTACTTCAAAAGAAAATGCATCTTATATTAAAAAGCATTTTAAAAATATCTTAATTAAGCAATTACAGGATATAGACAATATTGTGGAGCAAAATACAAATAAAATTAAAAAACAAAGGACTATAGCAATGCACTCTGAAAAGAATAGTATATAACTGAACTTGTTTCTCAAATAGATTATCTAGATTTAAAGTAACCTTTCTATTTTATGCTTTTTTGTAATTTAATTGGTTGTTAGCATCTCACCAATAAATAATAACAATAAGAGTCATATCATTAAACTTTTATGTCTATACTTGATTTTAGCCAAAAGATTGAGGCGCACTTAAAACTTTTACATCTAGTATGGTTTAAAAGATTAATAAAACTAATGTAAACTGAGATAGTGTATACCAAATTTATTTATTAACTTAATGATCCCTTTTGAAATTTAAGATGTACAATTTCTTCAATTTATACCTATAAACTTGGTAATAATTTTTACCTATTGCCCCTCTAACAAATTAAGAATCTTTTATGTGTTTGGGTTGTACTAAACACTAAATACATGATTCTGAAGCATAACACCTGAGACCCTCATGTCATGGATCTTAGCTTCTAATATGTAATTATGGAATGTCTGGGCCTTCTATAAGAAAGAGTAACAAATTACTGGGTAACAGGCATTAGGGAGGGCACGTGATGTAATGAGCACTAGGTGTTACATGCAATCGGTGATTAACTGAATGCTACCTCTGAAACTAACGATATGCTATATGTTAATTAATTGAATTTGAATGTAATAAAATTTTTTAAAAAGAACAATTTAAAGGAACTGGGAGCAAAAAGTTGTAGCGTATTCTCTGTGTGGTCTGTTCAGGTCCTCAAATTATTCGTAATATCAAGATTGGTAGAAATAGCCACTTCAAATTAGAAATGACTGGCTCATCCTGAATTTGATCAATCTATGTTGCATTAGTAAAGGAAAAAAACCTTTCTAATGAGGAATTCTAGCTAAAAGAATTTAAAAAAAAAAAGATTTCCAGCACCTTTTAAGCACACAACCGTGGGCATTTACATAAACTCCTCAATACTATTATTAAAATACTGGATACGTTGGTCATGTACAATTGGTTTTTACCCACATTACTTAGGTTTTCTTTTCATTCATTGATTTCTTACATGTAGACATTACTTTCTAAAGGGTTATGACAGGTTATCTTTTCCAAAATTGACCACAGCAGTATTTCCAGTCCCTGTTGCTCTTGTAGACCCTTGCCACACCTACACCAGGAGCTGGAGTTTCTTTTCCTTCCGTTGGAAACTGGGCAGGGCTTTTGTGACCCAGTGAATAAAATTCTGCAGGAGTTATGTGCTGCATGAGGTTTAAGACAAAATCGTAAAAGTCAAACTAATTTCTCTCCCCACTTGCTTTGGGATCCTGAGTGTCCATGTAAAACTCTTGGCTCTCCTAACTCATGGATATAGCAGAATGGCTGAGGAGTCCTGGTTCTTCCAGCCCCAAGGTGTTCCAGTCTTCGGGTGTGGGAAATACAAGGTGGCAAGCATGATTTTGAGCCCCAGTCACTGTGTAACTGTGTCACGGCCGGGAGATTCTGCAAGAGAACTCAGTAGCTAACCCCAGTTAATCTTCAGATTCAGGAGCAAAACAGGTGATTCTTATTGTTTTTTCTTAGCTTTTGTTTTGGAGTAATATGCTATGCAATAGATAAGTAGAACATGGGAATAGAATATAAATAAATATGCCAATGAATACAGAGTAGTCACCAAGGCAATAGAAAAGTATAAAGCAACATAAGAGATATTAGGAGGACCTGGCAGTGAAAGTAAGGGTTCGCTATTTTATAAAGTGTGCTCAGGAAAGTCTTGGCTCCTAGGTGGACATTTGAGCACAGACCTGAAGACAGTTGACCCTATGGGTATCTGGGGGAAAACATTCTGTCAGAAGGAAGAGCAGTGCAAAGGCACTGGGGTGAAAGCGTGCATGGTGTATCTGTCAACAATAGGAAGACAAGTTGACTAAAGCAGAATAAAAGACACTGAGAATAGTAGGAAATTAGGTCTTTAAGTATAATTGGGCCAGGGAAACATAAAGGTGTAATCATTTGCATTGCCTATAATTAAGGCAAAGGATAAATGCAAAATATGGCACTAAAAATCCTCACAGTACCAAGACTAACTCCAGCTTCAATCTCTTTGCCAAATATAAACAATCTACTTTGATTAATGAGCATAACCTCATTTTGCTTGGCTAAATTCAGATCATAGCCTATTTGCATACCAATGATTTTTAAACTACACAGAAAACAATTTGCCCTGTGTTATTCATAAGCACTGGAAGGCAAATAAATCATAAAATGTGCTCTTAAAGCACATATTGCAAACATTCATCTTTTAGATCTAATGTTTTAGTAGGACGCCCTAAATTTTACTGCCTCTTCCAGAATAAATGATTAATCCAATTTGTAATTTTGTTTGTGAGATTAATGCTATCCTGAAAATGTAACCACTGAACAGGAAAGTATCTTTTATCTGTGACCGAGGTCACCTCAAATGTTTCACCATTGGCAGAAAATATGCTTTTGTCTGTCACTAGTAGAGTAACATAAACTCCCATAAGCTGTACTTAAGGGGTTGTGTTAGTTGACACAAAGCACTGATTGAATCTGGAGTCAGATATGGCTGTCACATAGGCTGCTGGAAACTTTGGTGAGGTTTTGGACCTAGGAAATGACAAAAAACCTAGATAAATTTCATTTAGCACCTTTTTCCCACCTTCATCACACACATATCCACGCAGGAGGATCTTAGCGACATTTAAGGATCCCTTTAGCAGTCATAGAAGGGGAGGGAGGATGGCACAGTTCAATACAACTAAAAGAAAGTTATACCCTGAAAAAAATTTTGCTAGAATATTCAAGAAGCTACTTAGTGACTGCCATTCAATAGAATTTCATTGTATCCCCCAGGTCATCATATGTAAAACAGTGCTTCTTTCCTCAAGCTCATGGGTCCCTGACCGTTACTTCGTGTCACAGATAGGAAATTATCCATGCACTAGGCTACCTTTCTTGATGCCTTTTGTTGTCTTCTTGCAGCATTTCACTGTTCCTGCTACAGGTGTTACTTTGCCTCAACATGTTTCTGGGATGTTGTTTGTTTGTCTGCTTGTTTGTTTAGGGTTTTGTTTGCTTGTTTTCTTTGTTTTCCAAAAATAGCAGAGAACTTTCCACTGTGCCTGCTCCTGTGGTTTAGTGGTAGGCCCCTCTATCCAGATATGAGGAACTTGAACATTTTAAAGAGGAACATTGCACAAGATGAAGGACCTTTCTTTTCTTTCTGTCCATGAGAAGCAGTTTGGGACTAGGAGAAGGAATACAGATTCTGTAGCAGACAAAGATTTCAACCTTGTTCAACCACTTATCATGGGTATGACTAGTCTTAAGTTATTAGCACCTCTTTGAACCTTTGTTTCCTGAATTTTAAGATGAAGACATCTGATACCACTTTTGAAGGTTTAAAGGAGATAACATAGAGTGCCTGGGTGGCTCAGTTGGTTAAGGGTCTGCCTTCAGCTCAGGTCAAGATGTCAGGGTCTTGGGTTTGAGCTCATCAGTAAGGAAGGGCATCCCTCTCCTCCAAGGGTCAATGGAGGCCAAATGGGTAAATTGGACTTCTACTCCTACCTGAGAGTAATAAGGCTATACTCTCATTCCTTGCTGGAACAGTGTCAGAAGTAGCCATCTAAAACAAAAGGTTTAAATAAGATTCAGAGCTCCATAACATAATATACAAAATGTCCAGGTTTTATTAAAAAAAAAAATTCAGTATACCAAGAACCAAGAAGATCAGACTGAGTGAAAAACAGAAAGACAAGCAAAAAATGTCGACACCAAAAGAATAGAGATGTTAGAAAAAATGTCAACACCAAAAGAATAGAGATGTTAGAAATATGACTAATATTTTAAAGCATCTGTTATAAAATGGTTTAATGAGCAATTATAAACACGCTTGAAACAAAGGAAGAAATAGAGTCTCAGCACATAAATACAAGCTGTAAAGAAGAATGTGAGTGCTATTGGAACTGAAAAATAAAATAAATAAAAAATTCAATGGATGGATTCAACAGAATACCAGGGCATAAGAAAGAATCAGTGAATTGAAAAAGAACATTAGAAATTATCCAATTTTAACAACAGAGAGAAAATGAACTGTGAAAACAAAATGAATAGAGCTTCAGGGACCTGTGTGAGTACAACAGAAATCTAATATATCTGTCCTCGGAGTTCTAGAAGGAGAGGTAAAAGGGTGAGATTGAAAAAGTACTTGAAGAAATAATAGCTAAAAACCTATCAACTCTAGCAAAACACATCAACCTGGGAGATTCAAGAAGATGAACAAATCTCATTGAATATAAATTCAAAGAAATCCACACCAAAACACAGCAGAATCAAACTTCCAAAACGAAAAACAAAGAATGTATCTTAATAGCAAGGAGAGAGAAACAACCTATAAGGGAAATCTAATTTAAATGACAGGGAGTTTCTCATCCCAAACCATGGAGTCCAAAAGGAAATGGCACAATGTTTTTCAAGTGTTGAAAGAAAATAANATCCCAAACCATGGAGTCCAAAAGGAAATGGCACAATGTTTTTCAAGTGTTGAAAGAAAATAAATGTAAACCCAGAATCCTATATCCAGTGAGAATATCCTTTAGGAATGAAGGGGAAATTCAGACATTTGTCATCAGCAAAACTACGAAAAAGAATGGCTAAAGGGATTTCTCAAACAGAAAGGAATGATACAAGAAGGAATCCTGAAATATCAGAAGGAAGAAAGAACACAGGAATCAAAATTATAGGTGAATACAATAAATTTTCCTTTCCCTCTTGTCTAGTTGATACTTAATAGTAGAAGCAGAAATTATAGCACTATGATTTGGTTCTAAATTTCAGTAGAGGTATAGTTCAGGCAACTACACTGTAAAGGGAGTAGGGTAAAGGAATATAAAAGGAAGTAAGTTTTCTAAACTTTATTCAAGTTGGTAAAGTGTTAACACCAGTGAATATGCTGATTTAACACCCTATGACTTTCAACCATGACTTTCAACAATTGATAGAAAAACTACACAGAATATTAGAAGATACAGAAAAACTCAGTAACACCACCAACCCGCAGGATATAATTGACAATTATAGAACACTCCACCCAAGGACGGTGGAGTGCACATCTTTTTCAAGTGCCCATGAAAGATATACTAAGATAAACCCTATCATGGAACATAAAACAAACCTTAAAAGTCTTAAAAGACTTGAAATCAGAGTTTATTTTGTCACAATGGTATCATACAAAAGTCAATAGAAAAATTAAGATAATATTCAAATATTTGGAAGCTAAGCCATGCACTTCTACATAATACATGGATCAAAAAGGAAGTCTCAAGGAAAAATTTTTAAAATGCATTGAGCTGAGTGAAAATGACAATGTAACATATCAAAATTTNAAAAATTAAGATAATATTCAAATATTTGGAAGCCGTAGCAAAATTCGCAGCAAAATTTGCAGCTAAGGTGTTGACACGGCAAATTATTCCATTAAATGCATACATTCGAAATGAGTGAAAGTTTCAAAGTTTCTAGAGAAAGAATAAAGTAAACCCAAATCGGGAAGAAGAAAGAAAGAAAATAAAGAGCAGAAATCAATGACAGTGAAGACAGAAAACAATGGAGAAAAATCAGTGCAACAAAAAGATAGTTCTTTCAAAAAATCAATGAAATAAATAAACCTCTAGTGAAAGTGACAAAAAAGAGAGAAGACATAAATTGCCAATATTAGGAATGAAACCAGAGGTATCACTAGAGAAACTTCTCAATTCTGTCTTGAGACAGAAAAAAATGAATAATACTACAGACCAATATCCATCATAAATATCAATGCAAGAATTTTTACCAAAATATGAGCAAATCAGACTTAGCAGTATATAGAAAGCATTATATACCACANATAGTTCTTTCAAAAAATCAATGAAATAAATAAACCTCTAGGGAAAGTGACAAAAAAGAGAGAAGACATAAATTGCCAATATTAGGAATGAAACCAGAGGTATCACTAGAGAAACTTCTCAATTCTGTCTTGAGACAGAACAAAAATGAATAATACTACAGACCAATATCCATCATAAATATCGATGCAAGAATTTTTACCAAAATACGAGCAAATCAGACTTAGCAGTATATAGAAAGCATTATATACCACGATCAGTGGTATTTATTCCAAGAATGAAAGGCTGTTTCAATATTTGCAGCTTAACAATATGATACAAAAAGTCAACACTCTTAAAAAGACAAATCTCATGATCAATTGATGTAGAAAAAGCATTTTACAAAATTCACTCCCACTCATGATAAAAACTATCAAAAAAAAAGGTAGAAATTGAGTGGAACTTTATTGTGGATTTTATTGAAAAGAGCCCAGGGGCGCCTGGGTGGCACAGCGGTTGGGCGTCTGCCTTCGGCTCAGGGCGTGATCCCAGCGTTGTGGGATCGAGCCCCACATCAGGCTCCTCCGCTATGAGCCTGCTTCTTCCTCTCCCACTCCCCCTGCTTGTGTTCCTTCTCTCTCTGGCTGTCTCTATCTCTGTCAAATAAATAAATAAAATCTTTAAAAAGAGCCCAAAACTGGAAACAACCCAGATGTCCTTCAACAAGTGAATAATTACACAGATTGTGGTACACTTTACCATGAAATATGATTCAACAATAGAAAAGAACAAATCATTGATGCATGCAAAAATCTCCATAGAATTCTACTGAGTGGAAAAAGCAAATTCCAAACAGTTAAAAATGATAGGATTTCATTTATAGAAAATTTTTGAAATGCTAAAATTGGAGAGATGGAGGACAGATTAATGGCAGCCTGGGGGTAATGGAAGGGAGGAGTTGAGGGTGAGAGGAAATTGGGCGTGGCTGTAAAAAGGGAGGGATCCCCCTGAGGTTCTGGACTTCGTCTTTATCACTATCAAAATTCTAGGTGTAATATGGCACTATAGATTTCAAGATGTTATCATTGGGAAATTGAGTAAAAGGTACACAAGATTTCCTTACAGCTGCATGTGCCTCTATAATTATCTCCAAGTTTAAAAATTAAAAAAAATAAAAAAAAATAATGAGTGCCAGGTTGGACAACTAAGGGAGGAAAAAAGCAATGAATGAGAGGGGCAAACATATTTGTCCAAAATATTTTCTAAAGTGATACAAATCAGGAACAATAATTCAAAATGGTGGAATTCTCAAAGGATAGAAACAAACAAACAAAAAAACAATTTATGTTTTGTATCATTTTGTTCTCCATCACATAATGAGTATGTGATTCTAATGACCTGTGCTTTAAAAAAAAGAAAGATTTATATGACTTTTCTTATAAAAAAAGTAAACAAAATTTCAATGATAAATTTATTTCTCTATTTTACATGAGAGTTATAGTTAATTATACCGACAAAGATTAATTATTATTTCAAAAAGTACATAAAGACTTCCTTTTTAATATAAGATAATTGAGAATTATTAGGATAATTCCCAATTGAGAAATCTCTTCAAAAGAAGTTACTACTATTAATATGAAAATACAATAGAGACATATATAATTATTGAAACTAATGCCAGAAATTTTTTTCTTTGAAAGTTTCTATCTCAGGGTGCCTGGCTGGATCAGTCGGTGGAGCATGCAACTCTTGATCTCAGGGTCGTGAGTTTGAGACCCATGCTGGGTATAGAGTTTACCTAAAAAAAAAAAAAAGGTTCTATCTCTATCTATCATCTATCTTTCTNTGCAACTCTTGATCTCAGGGTCGTGAGTTTGAGACCCATGCTGGGTATAGAGTTTACCTAAAAAAAAAAAAAGGTTCTATCTCTATCTATCATCTATCTATCTATCTATCTATCTATCTATCTATCTATCTATATCTATCTATCATCTATCTAGCAGCTATCTTTTATCTGTCTATCCTCTTNGATCTCAGGGTCGTGAGTTTGAGACCCATGCTGGGTATAGAGTTTACCTAAAAAAAAAAAAAAGGTTCTATCTCTATCTATCATCTATCTTTCTATCTTTCTATCTATCTATCTATCATCTATCTATCTATCTATCTATCTATCTATCTATCTATCTATCATCTATCTATCAGCTATCTTTTATCTGTCTATCCTCTCTCTCTATCTGCAAAGAAACAGTCAGGAATTAAAAATGTAAAATAAGTGTTAAGTCAATGCAAAGTTATGGGCCTGGGTTACTGAGAACATTCCTTATCCACAACATGAAATGTCACCATCAAAGTTTTTGATAATTTTATTGCAAGCATAAAAAGTATTAAGTCCATACTTCAGAAAAAAAAAAGCAGTTCCATAGCTAGAAAATCTACCTTTTTCATATACTACAGGCAAAGTTTTTCAAATTTGATGCAAATGGAGATGGTAACAAATATATAAAATATTTTAAAATCCAAGTTTATTGATTTTTTTCACGATTCATTGATATTTTGTTCTTCATTCAACAACTAGCATTTAATCCTGATTTTTTAAGTTTTTTGATACTATGCAATTCACCAAATATGCAAAAGTAAAAAAAAAAAAAAACTCAGGGTTTCAAGGACTTATGGGTGGGAACAATTTATAAGTATTGAAAAATTTTAACAATTAAATTTAATGCTGAGGGTGATGTAGTAATTTTGGCAATGCTTAGACAAGTCTAATGCCCCCCGGCATGGTATGAAGTTTAAATGGAATGAAAATAAACAAATGTTTTGTTTACTACATATTTATCAGCATATCGGAATTTGAAGATATCTTCAAAATTAATTGTTGAAATTCCCTCAGTAAACCCATGAGAAAACTAACACTCAAATCTCACGATTACTGTGTGTCACAGAAGTAGGAGTAAAACCTAGATGTCAAAGTCTTAAGCCAAGTAAGAAATCTTACCATGTAGCAAAAATGTAATGATATTTGAGCCAAAGCTTCCTATTTATTTAACTGTAGAATTAGGTTTTGCACAGCCATAGGTAACAAAGTTAAGCATCATCTGATGCTAGAATTTCTCCTATACTTTGGCAACTCCCTAAAGCTTAGGGAATGTGATCACAAAGCATCTACTATATTGCATTCATCACATCTTATCATTCCCCTATGGATACTGAATTCCTTGCAATCAAAGACTTTATCTCACACAGATTTGCATTCCTAACACTTCAAGGTATTTGGCTTTTGGTAAGATCTGAAAACAGGTATGTTAATAGAAGTTTCTGTACTGAGAGGCACAGAGAGGGATATGATTTACTAATTATTGAATTGTGCCTTATCAAGTTAGGATTTCTTTCATTCAGTATGCTTGCCGATAGCCTGAAATACCTATAAGTCAGGGACAAACCAAGCTGCCATTCAGGCCACCATATCTTTGCTCACATATCTCCATAAAGATTGGGAGAAATTAGATGATCAATAGTTCTCTAAAGTCTACAAAGAAGGTGAATGACTGGATTAAAAGAACATGAGATGTAAAGGGTCAAGATTTGCATGTTGAATAGTAATAGGTCTTTTTTACAAAGAATTATATTATTTTCATTTTTATCAGGATTATAATTATCTCATTATTGATTTCTTCTATCACTGCTTATAAGAACAAACTTTAATCTGGTTCCTTGATTTATGTAGATAAATACAACAGGTTCCGCAGCTAGGGATGTGATTGCAGAAGCGTGCTTCTATTCCTAGGTGTTGTGAAGAAGCAAGGCAGTACGGAGGAGGGAGGGCATACAAATGGGGAATGTGTGCATGTACAATTTTTCTTCTTTTAGTATGTTTGTATCTGAAGGAGCTATAATATCTTATCTGAGGAGGTGAACATTCATGCCTATAAATGAACCATCAGTGCTTGCGGTAGAAGGATGTGAATGCAATCCTAAAAGAAGATAGTGTTCATATTAAAAACACTGAACATTCTTTACCTAAACTGGGACAGAGAGTGGGCAGGTCTCCCAGACTCCTAATCATTCATACACCATGAAACAGAGGCATAACAATGACTTTATTTGGGCTGAGGACATGGGATTCTGGTCTTCTGCTAGCAACAGAAATTTACAGTAGAAACAGAAGGACATGACCTTTTTGAGCCTATGGAATCTTTGAAGAGGGTGATGATTATTGAGACAAAATAAAAAAATAGANAAAAAAATAGATGAACAGATTTGCTGTGAAATCCATGTATTTTTATGGCGCACCAACTAAAACTAATCATTATTATCAATGTGTATCATCTCATGAAGAATAGTCAACTGCCACTGAGTTTGCATGGCTGCAGATCAGCCTCGTTAATTGGCTTATTTCTCCAGAAGTCAAAATACAATTGCATTGCCAGTTCTTTTTGATATACTTGTCTATCAAACACTGTATCTGATACTCAAAGTTTTCCTAGGGAGGCTACAACTCAAGCTTAAAAATTAATTGATATTTTCATGCTGGAAGTTGACCATATAAGTCTTGTTTCTTAGACCACTGAAATTAAAACAAACCATTGTTAACGTGTGTCCAGGAAGCAGTCAGAGATACGCCACAGAGTAGGAATTAAAAACCATAGGGTCAAGGGGTCCAAAGCCTGGTTGTATTAGATGGTGGATAGGACAAAACATTTTTCATACATGTTATTGTAAAAAATATGAACGTAACACCAGTATTGACTTTAACAGCGAACACTTTGCTTTTATAGATATTCTGACAACCTAGCTTCTTAATGTGGGTGTAATTCTATTGATATTTTAATGTAATTCTTGATGTTTGGATTTAAGATTTACCATTTTACCATTTACCATTTTTTGTTTTCTTTGCTGGTTTTGTTTCTCACTTTTTCCTTTCCTGCCTTCCTTTGAATTATTTTGATACTTTTAGAATTGCATTTTATCAATCGGCTTTTTTAGCTAAACTTTTCTGCATTACTTTTCTAGTGTTTGTTTTAAGATTACAACATGCGTTCTCAATGTTTCAGGGTCTCCTTCCATATACTGTTGTAGCACTCACATCATATGGGTCATATACTGTGCACTTTTTCTCTTTATGGTAGTTTTCATGTGTATTATATCACATATTTTCTGACCCTAAGAAGACAGTGTTCACAATGTTTAGTTTAATCAGCTATATGCACTTAAAAATTACCACTTCCAATGCTTTTTATGCATTGCTGAATATGCAAGGATCTGTACTCTATCATCTTCTGCAGTCTGAAGAAATTCCTTTAGCATTTCTTGTAGTACAAGTTCATTGGAATTAAATATTGAATTCTAGTGAATTCTCTTAGTTTCTCTGAAATCTAAAAATATATTTAGTTCATCTTCATTCTGGAATGATATTTACTCTGAGTGTAGTCTCCACTTTGACAGATTTTATTTGTGCAGCGCCTGAAAGATATTGCTTCATTTTCTTCTGTTCCTTATTATTTTTGGTGAGGTCAAGTGATCATTTGAGTATTTGCATAGCTATATATAATGTCTTTTTTTAAGATGGCTTTAAAAATATTCTCCTTATATTTTCCTTTCCTCAGTCTGATTATTATGCCTTAGACATGATTGTTGTTACCTTACTTATGTTTCATTGAACTTCTTGCATGTATAAATGCATGTGCTTTACCATATTTAAAAACTTGTCAGCCATCACCTCTTTAAACATTTACATTTTTTTACCGATTATCTTTTTCCTCTTCTTATGGGGCAGGCCTTTTGTTATTTTCTAATTGGTTTCAAGGCTCTTTCTAATTTATTTATTTTTATTTATTTATTTTTTCTCCAAGAGGGACAGTGGCCGGAGGGGCAGAGGTAAAGGGAGAGGGAGAATCTCAAGCGGACTCCCACTTGAGCACAGAGCCCAATTTGGGGTTTGATCTCACAACACTGAGATCATAAGCTGAGCCAAAATAGTCGGCTGCTTAATTGACTGAGCCACCCAGGCTCCCCCATCCTATTATACTTTTCCCAAGTGGATTGTCTGTGCTATGAGATATTTAACTTTGTTGGCATCAAACTACAGTTCCATCTTTAGGACACACACTAAAATATCAGCTCAGTCCTTTCAGCTTCGGCTGAGCTGCTCAGATTCTGTTCCGTCAATGTGTAATTCAGTGGACAGGCCAGAAATATTGGCAGAGTTTACGGGAAACTTGAGAGTCTCCATCTTGGTTCTCTTATGTCTAAGATTCCTCCCTTATTTTCCAGTGCTTGTGACTGCCTCAAACTAAAATGTTTTAGTTTTCAAGTCAAAAAAGACTAAGTTTCCCCATGGTGTTCTAGGCAAACTGTATGGCACAGATGAA
>NC_048218.1:39788940-39911546 GCF_002007445.2 Ailuropoda melanoleuca
GGCTCCATCTTGCAATCCTGAGATCATAACCTAAGCTGAAATCAAGAGTCAGTTGCCTAACTGACTGAGCCACCCAGGTGCCCCTAAAATAATATTTTTTATAATTCACTTATTTAGCATCATATTTAGTGAACTCATCATGGACCAGACCCCAGGATTATGTGAATACACTGATGGATAAGAATTGTCCCTATTTTGAGTAACTTCTGTAGATTATGTGGCCATGTATATATTCTATTTATACTTCTATTAATTTTTTTCATTAATTTTGACTCAAATATTCTTTTAATTTAGTTATCTTTATATGTTTTCTTTGGTACTCAACAGGTTTTCTGGAAATAAAAATTGCACAAGATTGTTAAATACTTTGATGATAATAATCATTAAAAAAAGAACAAAACTTTTCATCTTTACTAATCTAATACATTTTCTTAAAATAAGTAAAAATGCAAAGTAAACTTTATCTTAACTATCATTTCCTTAATTCGAATAGTGTTTNCAAAGTAAACTTTATCTTAACTATCATTTCCTTAATTCGAATAGTGTTTTATTTTTCTATTAAGGAAAGAAAATATGTGAGTTTAGAATGAACATCATTTAAAATATATTTGAAAGCCATAGCCAATACTTAACTTTCCAAAAACTGTGCAATTGATATTAAAACAATTCCTCATTTATCTGACAGTATTTGCTAGAAATGAGTCTTGCAGATATCTTGATGCTTATTTCTTCACATGGCCAAGCAATCTATTTGTAACCACTGTTGATAAATGCAGACTGACAGACTTTTAAATATTTTACTGTTAATTCAAGCCCAGTATTATAAACACTCATTATAGCTCATATTTAGAACATTCTGCCAACTTTCTAATTCTTCATGGTCAGGCTGTCTCATATCAATTATCATTTTAGTGACTGAGTGGGCCTCTAATAGATTTTTCAACTTCTATTCTTTTAAGGGATAGAAAACTAGACAATCAGTTAGTTGTATTTTGAGTCAACGGTGATTGTGGAAGATTTAAAAATTCATAGGTTCGGCCCAACAAAGAAAAGAGCATGATTTAAGAATAGAGGAGAGAGAACATCTTTTGTTACAGATGCTGATGAGACCTAAGTCCCTCTTTCCTAGCATGTTTGCTTTGATTATGAATGAAATAAATTCTCATTTTATGACATTTACATAATACATTCAGAAAAAGCTTTTCAAAAAACATTACATTATTACCAGGTTGAGTTACTGTTTTTGAGTATTTGTTTCTAGTTAGCATAAAGAAATCTGTATCATATTATTTTCACTACACATCAACATAAAACATTAAGTTTCATTCCATTTTTATACCTCCTTAGAGATCTAATCAGCGTACAATAAACTACAAGTATTTGAAGTGTATACTTTGATGAGTTTTGATACATAATACAGCTACAAAACCATGAACACGGTGAAGATACAGCATATCTACAGTCACCAACATTTTCTCATGCTCTTTTGTAAATCCTCCCAAGTTTCCGTTCTCGTGGCAGGTCTCACATTCACCCTCAAATTACTACTGATATGCTTTCTATGGCTATGCATTAGTTGTATTTCTTATAAGTTTTATTTAAATGGATTCATACAATACTAACCTTTCATTGTATGACTTTAAAATTTTTGACATTTTGATAGGTGTGTAGTGATATTTCCTAATAGCTTTCATTTCCTTAACAGCCAATAATGTTGAACATCTTCTCATGTGTTGATTTGCCATCCATTTGTTTCCTTTAGAGGCGTACTCAAGTGTTTTATGTGAACATTTTTATTGTAAGTGAAATAAAATGGTCTGTTTTCTTATTATTGCTTCTGTTTAATATATATTCTGAATACAACTTTATTATCAGATATATAATTAGAAAATATCTTCTGCCATACTATGTTTTGTCTTTTTATTCTCTTAACCATGTCTTTTAAAGATCAGAAATTCTTAATTTTAATGAAGTCTAATTTATCAATTTTGTTTCAGTATTGTACTTTCAGTGCTGTATCTAAGATATATTTGCCTAATCCAAAATCACAAAGATTTTCTCCTATATTCTCTGTTCAAAATCGTATTAGTTCTATGACTTACCACTTAAGTCTATGATTGATTTTGAGTTAATTTCTATATATGGTATGAGATGTTGATTGAAGTTCTTTTTTTGTTGTTGTTGAAATCAACTGGCCACATTTCTGTGAGACTATTTTTGAACTCTTTTTTCTGTAACTGTGATTGATCATATGTTGTTCATTATGTGGTCTGTCAATATGATAAATTGTATTAATAGATTTTCAAATATTAAGCCATCGTTCTTGAGATGAATTCTAAATGGTAATGAATCATGATCATTACATAGTGTTCAAAGTGATTTGCTAAAATTTTGTTAAGAATATTTGCATCTATCTGGTTTGTGAGAAACATTTTTCTATGCTTCTCTTCCCTTGTAATGTGTTTAGTTGGTATTAGGTGGTGATGCTGGTCTCATAGAATGAATTAGAAAGAATTCCCTCTTTTTATATTATCTACAAGAGTTGATGTACAAAACATCCATTCATTTAGTGTTTCATAGAATGTGTCAGTGAAACCATTCAAGCCTGGAGTTTTCTTTTTAGCTATGAATTCATTTTTAAGTTGTTACAGAGGTTTTTTTTTACATTATTTCTTCCTGAGTCATCTTTGATAGTTGTATTTACAAGGAATTTCCCTTTTTCATCTAAGTTTTCAAATTTATTGGTGTTAATTGTTTCATCATATCCCCATATCATTCTTCTAATATCCATAGAATATTTAGTTATGCCACCTCTCTCATTCCAGATACTAGTAATTTGTGTTTTCCTTTTTTACTTCATAAATTTAGATAGAATTTTTTCAATTTCAATAACCTTCACAAAAGAAATGGTTTAGGGTTACATTGATTTCGGTATTGGTGGGTTTTTTTCCTGTATTCTATCTTAACGATTTTTGTTTTTATCTTTATCATTGCCTTTTTCTTGTTTTCATTGTATCAAATTAGATCTTCTTTTGTTAGTTCTTTAAAGGTTTCTTTATTTTAGAGAGAGAGTGCACATGTGAGCAGAAGGGACAAAGGCAGAAGGAGAAGGAGAGAAATACCCTCCCTGCTGAGCATGGAGTCCAATGAGGAGCTCAATCCCATGAACCTGAGATCATGACCAGAGTCGAAATCAAGAGTCGGATGTTCAACTGAGCAACCCAGGTACCCCTTCTTTTTCTAGGTTTCTAAAGTGGATGCTGAAGTCATTGATTTGCAACTTTTCTCGTTTTCTAATATGTCTATATTCATTGCTATAAACCTTTGTCTTGGGGCCCCTGGGTGGCTCAGTTGGTTAAGGCTCTGACTCTTGGTTTCTGCTCAGGTCCTGATCTCCAGGGTAATGGGATCTGGCTCCGTGCTCAGCAAGCAGTCTGCTTGAGATTCTCTCCTTCATCCTCTGTCCCTCCCCTCACTCCCTCTCTCTCTTTAAAATAAAATAAAAAAAAGACAATCTTAAAAAAACCCAACTTTCCTCTTAAGCACTACTTACACTACATTTGACAAATTTTGATATGCTGGGTTTCTTTTGTTTTCATTCAGTTTAAAATACTTTCCCATTCAGTTTAAAATAATTCATTTAAAATAATATTTAAAATTCAGTTTTAAATAATTTCCCTTCTAAAACTGAGGATATACTGTATGGTGACTAACATAACATGATAAAAATAATTTCCCTTCTGATTTTTTTCTACAACCCATAAATTATTTAAGCATCTGGTAGTTTTCAGATATTTGGGTAATTTCCAGATATTTTCTGTTATTAACTTCTAATTTAGTTCCATTGTTACCTGAGAACATACCTTGCATTAAATTTTTTTTAAAATATTGAGACTTTTTTATTGCTTAAAATTATGGCCTATAATGGTAGATGTTTTTTATATACTTGAATAATATGTTTTCTGCTGTTGTTGGGTGAAGTGTTCTATAATTGCCAATTAGGTCATACCTGTTGAAAATGTTTTTCTAGTGTTAAATCCTTACTGATTTTGTCTGCTTATTATAACAATTATTGTGAAAGGAGCATTGAAAGGTATTTTATAATGTGAAAAGCTGTTGAAATCTTGAGCTATAATTGTGGATTTATCTTTTCTCTTTATAATTCTATCAGTTTCTGTTGCATGTATTTTGAAGCTTTGTTTTATTTTAATAATTATTGTGGATATTCAGATAGATTTATCTTTATGAAATTAAGTTCTTTATCTCTAGTAAAATTCTTTGATCAGAAAACTATTTTGTCTGATATTAATATAGGCATTCCAACCTTCTTTGGATTAATTATATAAATAATCTTTCATCCTTTTACTTTTAATTTATCTATACCTTTATATTCGAAGTGGGTTTTTTTGTAGATAGCAAATACTTGGATGTTGCTTTTTAAATCTTATTTCTATCTCTCTGTCTTTTCATTGGGGTATTTAAACCATTTGTTTTTAATATAATTACTGAAAAGAATGGGCTTGTATCTACTGTTTTGTTATTTGTTTTTAATTTGCACCATCTGTACTTTTTATTTTTTCTCTCTCTGCTTTCTTTGAGATTGAGAACTGTTTATAACTCATTTTATTTCCATTGTTTTCTTATTAACTATAACTTTTATTTTAATAATACGTACAATAATATATATAATTATTTTATTTTAATTATTAATGGTTACTTTAGAGTTTATAGTTTTGTGTGTTCATTTTAATACTTTGTTTTAAAGATTTATTTACTTTAGAGAGAGAGAGAGTGTGTGTGGTAGGAGGGGCAGAGGGAGCTGGAGAGAGAGACTCCCAAGCAGACTCCTGCTGAGTGTGGAGCCTCATGTGGGGCTCAATCCCTAGATCCTTGAGATCATGACCTGAGCTGAAACCAAGAGTTGGAACTTAACAGAGGGTGTGCAGGGACCCCCATTTTAGTACTTAAAAAGAATGTATTCCACCTCCTCCTGTCTTGAATTTTTTTTCTTGCATTTTTGTTATTTTTTTTCCCTTTTTCCTTTTACATAATGTTCCCCCAACACCCCAGCCAATTTTGAGCAGTATGAATATGGCAATCCTTGGTGTAGTTTTCTTCGTGTTTCATGTTCTTTGAGTTCATGGAAATTTTTTTTTAAAGATTTTATTTATTTATTTGAGAGAGAGCGAAGTGAGAGAGATTTCAGAGAGAGAGGGAGAAGTAGGTTCCCTGGCTGAGTGGATAGCTCAATGCAGGGCTCGATCCCTGGACCCTGGGATCATGANATACTTTGTTTTAAAGATTTATTTACTTTAGAGAGAGAGAGAGTGTGTGTGGTAGGAGGGGCAGAGGGAGCTGGAGAGAGAGACTCCCAAGCAGACTCCTGCTGAGTGTGGAGCCTCATGTGGGGCTCAATCCCTAGATCCTTGAGATCATGACCTGAGCTGAAACCAAGAGTTGGAACTTAACAGAGGGTGTGCAGGGACCCCCATTTTAGTACTTAAAAAGAATGTATTCCACCTCCTCCTGTCTTGAATTTTTTTTCTTGCATTTTTGTTATTTTTTTTCCCTTTTTCCTTTTACATAATGTTCCCCCAACACCCCAGCCAATTTTGAGCAGTATGAATATGGCAATCCTTGGTGTAGTTTTCTTCATGTTTCATGTTCTTTGAGTTCATGGAAATTTTTTTTTAAAGATTTTATTTATTTATTTGAGAGAGAGCGAAGTGAGAGAGATTTCAGAGAGAGAGGGAGAAGTAGGTTCCCTGGCTGAGTGGATAGCTCAATGCAGGGCTCGATCNCACAGAGAGAGAAGGAGAAGTAGGTTCCCTGGCTGAGTGGATAGCTCAATGCAGGGCTCGATCCCTGGACCCTGGGATCATGACCTGAGCCAAGGTAGACGCTTAACTGACTGAGTCATCCAGGTGCCCCAACTTCATGGAACTTATTAGCTCTTCTCTCTTATTCAGACACTCCAGTTATAGTTATGTTAGGGTGCTTGAAGTCATCCCATAATTCACTGAGGTTATTTTCATATTTTTTCCAGTTTGTCTCTGTATTTCATTTCATATAGATTCTATTTCCATATCTTCAGGTTCACTGCTTGTTTGTTTGTTTTGTCACCTGAAATGTCTAACATACTGTGAATTATACTAATTGCATTTTTTATTTCAGACATTGTAGTTTCTCTTCTCTAGAATTTTGATTTGGGTCTTTTTTTATATCTTCGGTTTTGCTGCTTACCATCCTCAATCTTTCATTTGCCTTCTTAAACATGTTGAATATAATGACATTAACTCTTTTAATGTCCATGCCAATTAACGCTATTATTTGCTACATTTCTGAATTGATTTTTACTCTCCACAAATCTCCTAAGTTGTGTTTTTCTGCTTATTCTCATGTCTGGTAATTTTTTATTGTGAATTCTATGTCGTCAAGTGTATATATTCACAAACATGAATTTCCTATAAACATTCTTTAGCTTTGTTATTAAATGAAGTTAAGTCACTTGGAAACAATTTGATCCTTTTGAAGTTTTTTTTTTTTTTTTTTAATAAGGTTTGTTAGGCAGGTTAACAGTAGTCATTAGTCTAAGGCTTATTTTGTCCAGCTTACTCAGGTGATTTCTTTCTGAGTACTCTACCTGATGTCTTATGAATTATAGGTCTTTTCCATTCTGGTTGATGGGAAGAAACAATTTTCAGTCATGTGTGAGTTTTAAGGGTTATTCTCTCTAATACTTTCACATGATTCTTTCCTCAGACTCAGGTATTTTCCTCACATATATGTGCTCATCAGTATTTAGTTGAAGTCTGCAGATATCTGGGGATCTATCTCTTTGTAGCTCTCTCCTCTTAAGCATGCTACCCATGAAAACTATAGCCACCTTGGTTTCCTTGGACTCTCAACTCTGTCTTTCAACTCAGGGAGATTGCCAGTTTCTGCCTAGATTCCCCTTCCTTGCCATGTGGCCTGGAAATTCTTTCCTGACAGTAAGCTCTGACAATTGGAAGGCTTACCTGTTTCATTTTCTCTCTTTCAGAGATTACTGTTCTTTGCTGCTTAATGTCCATTACCTAAAAACTATTGGGTTTTTTTGTGGGTTTTTGGTTGTTTTTTTTTTTTTTTTTCACCTATGGCGTCTTATTTTAAGTTGTTTCCTGCGGGAGGATAAATTCAGTCTTGTTAGTCAGAAATGCAAGGCTTTCATTAAGTTATTTCAAGGATTACTTTTGGGGGTGCCTGGGTGGCTCAGTCAGTGAAGAGTCTGCCTTAGGCTCAGGTCATGATCCCAGGGTCCTGGGATTGAGCCCCACATCAGGCTCCCTACTCAGTGGGGAGTCTGTTTGTCCCTCTCCTTCTGCCCCTCCCTATTGCCCATGTTGTCTCTCTCTCTCTCTCTCAAATAAAATAAGATAAATAAAGGATTACTTTTAATGATTTAATGTATTTAATATGAATTTAACCTTTGTTTAAATATGCCTATAATTAATTCCCCATTTTTGTGTGTTCAATTTTCTAAAGAATTTTTTGTCCCTATATTATAATCAAAATTTTTATAGATAAATATTATTTATCTCAGATTATTCTGCAAATTAATTATTACAAGTAAATATTACTAGTCGAAATATACAAATGTCTTAAGTCCCTTGATGGATTTTACTTCTATTTTCAATAATGTTTTAAAATAATGACTTTCTGAATAGCCTTTATTACAGCTAAGAAGGAAACAGCATTTCCAAAATAGTATCAAAATGAAGCATTCATACCATGAAATCTCTAAGACATATATAATTGTAATTTCATATTTTAAAACAGCTGGAAGTTTTACTGAAAGACTACCAAATGGTAAAGAACAAACTGGTTTTTTTAAGGAACTACTTCAGGTTAAAACATTTTGTCTTATATCTGTATGGAAGCAAGGACAAAATTTAGAATAAATTTAGAATAAATAGCATTTACAATAAAAAACATTGCTTTGAAAATACTGACAAAATTGATTTATGCAGCCAATACAGTCAAGAACAAAACTCAAAAAGAATTCTTGTTGTATGAAAAAGTAAAATCTCTATCTCTTTAAACTACTTAAGGTTCACCTTTCTGTTTCTTGTAGTAAATAAACATTTGCAACTTATACAGAAATTGAATTCTGATAAGTGAACATTGAGGGGAACAACCAACAGTGTCTATAATAATTATATTTCAAACTGCTTTCCATAATGTAAAATTAAAATCTGTTGTAATTTTGTTTTTTATAGAAATAAACTACCTGAAGGAAAGAAGAAGTAATTTATGTTTCAATATTTTTTGAGTCAAAAGCAGTTTGTATAATGTCACTAAATAAGGTAAGGATGAAGATGAATATTGGAAAAGATGCCGTAATTAGTCGTATGGATAGGAGAAAAAAAATAATCTCTTCTTGGGAAAAGGATAGGTTCCATGGAGTGTTATTTTACAAATAGGTAATCAGATGATTTTTGAGAGCAGTAGGGAATTAATTATTTATTTTTGAGAAAAAGCGAGAGTAAGCGGGGTTAGGGGAATAGGCAGAGGAAGAGAGAAATTCCCAAGCCAGCTCCACACCCAGGTTGGAGTCTGACACAGGGCTCAGTCTCAGCACCCCAAGATTATGACCTGAACTGAAATCAAGAGTCAGACTCTTAACTGACTGAGCCACCCAGGTGCTAGAAGCAGTAAGGAATTCCATAGCTTTGTACTCTAAAACTACAAAAAGTAGACAATTTATCTCTGAAATTAAAAAAAGAAAAAGAAAACCTCATTTTATTCCTCTAACTCAGAGAAATACTTTGTTTACAAAGGGTATTTATTTATTTCAGTCACACCTTAATTTATTCAATGAGTTGACAAACCCTCTTTCCATTGTCTTGTTTTGGTTTCTCGGCAGCCATGTCTTCATGCTGGCAGAGACATTCCCTAGTCTCCCCACCTCCATGCCCCAGCCCAGTATTAGTCCACCAGAAAAGAGAGGGGCATTAAGTGAGACTCAGCCCCCAGGCCACCTAAGGAAGAAGTTTTCTGAGGAAATTTCAATCACCCTTTGACCATCAAAAAATAATAGCTAGAGGAAGCAAAGGTATGTGCAACCCTGTGTTTTCCAGCTTGAACTGTTTACCCACCTTCTCTTAAGAAATTGTTGGGTTAATCTTGTCATTCCTCACTTTCTGATTCTCCTTAGCCATTTGGAAAGGCCCAAGACATGTCTGCCATCCATCATCAAGTGAACTCACATCCCCACCCTACACATTAATCTCCTCTAATCTCTTAACTCCCAAACCCTTCACGTGTGCCCTTTGCAAAGCACTTTCTGTCAACAGCAAAGCACTAATGTGCTCTAACACTGCTCTGAATGTTCCTTTTTCTCTAACTGAAGCCTGGCTATTCTACAAACATCACTTCCCCACAGGTTTCTCGAGACTTTTTGCCCTCTCAAGCCTTCACTGTTATTAATTTCCCTCCATTTTCTGTATGTAGTTTCGCTATTACTACAGATCATTCCTGTTTGCCTTTCTGAAAGCGAACAAACAAAAATTGACCTCCACATTCCCCTCCCACTCATCTCACCCTAGGTATAGTCCCAAATCTCTGCTCCCACTAAGCAAAACTTACTGAAGCAGTCTTTTGTAGACAATTTTGCCACTTTCTTACCTACATTCTTCTTTCACACCACTCAGATAGAGCTCCCAGGCCTTCTCTTCCACTGAGTCTATTCTTTGCAAGGTTGTCAAAACCATAGTTATCTCCTTCTGGAAACACTTTCTTCCTTTGAATCCCTGGTTTTGCTGTCACCTTACCTCTGTCTCCTTTGGTAGACGGTTTCCCCATTCGATCTCAAATGTTGACATGTTCCAGGGCTTCATCCTGAAGCCCCTATTTTGTCCTTCTAGACTTTAGTCACTATCCTTATATGATTTCATCTAACCCTGTGACTTCAAATTCCATCATGTGAGCCCATCTCTCCAGAACACCAAATTAGTTTTTCCATATGACTACATATTTCCACTTAGATTTCTAACAGACATCGTGCCAAAATATAACTCTTTGTTTTTTAACCCCCCAGATGCTCTCGTTGATTTTTTTCAATTTTAGTAAACATCAAGTGAATATACATCCAGTCAGAGATCTAGATATTATTTTTAATTTATATCCTTCTCTCAATCTTATTACTAATCAATAGCAACTTTACTTTCAAAATATATTCGGAATCCATTCATTTCACAACGCTTCAACTATTACCACCATGTCCACGGTGTGTGGTTATGTGGATTGTGCACTGGACAAGGGCATCCAGCCAAAGGGTAAGTCTGTGTGAAAATTCAGCCTATGTTTTATTTGCTATCCTGGTGTTGGGATGCATCATCATCATTATTATTTGTACAAATTCTTTTATTTTCTATTTGGCAAATCTTACACTGAAAGGATGACACTTTTTAAGATATACAAAGGAGATAGGCTATCTAACCATTAATATCACTCTTCCCCAGACAACTAAATAAACCTTCTAATTTTTCCTCAATGCAATTAACCCCATTACAAAAATATAATATATTTAGCAGTCAAAATATAATAGTAAATCAGAACATGTTCTCATTGGCTTAAAATTCTTGCCTAACTTAGAAAGTTCTATATAAACTATGACCTGTTTACTTATTCAAACTTATCTGGTATCACTTTAGAGATATTTGGTACACCACTCTACATAAGTGTATATATGTATAAGGATACATCTCACTTTCCCACCTGTCTTTCTTACTTGTGTGTTTCCTTTACTGCTCTCACAGAACACTTCACTTCTGACACTTCGATCACCAAATGTGTGGAAATTTTCCTTCATGACAATCACTTCTCTGCAATACTACCTGGGTGTCCTACAATTTAACTAAATTCTAACCCTATTTACCTGGAAACAGCATGAGATCCCACTGTTTAAAAGCTCACCCAGATTCAGAAGCCAATCATAAGTACCAGGTCCCCATGTTATCCACAACTTCTGTCTGATTTGGCTTCAAATTGGAGGCTACCACAAACCCTGCCTCAGGTTTGATTAATTTGCTGGAGCAGCTCAAAGACTCAAGGAAACACTGACTTACGTTTATCAGTTTATTAAAGATATGACAAAGGATACAACCAAATAAAGAGATACATATGGTAAGGTCTGGGAGGGTCCCAAGCAAAGGGACTTATGTCCACATGGAGTTGAGGTGCATCACCCTCCTGATGAGGATATGTCTTCCAACCTGGAAACTCTCATAACCCCATACTGTTGGGAATTTTATGGAGGCATTAAATAGGCATGATAGATCATTAACTCCATTTTCAGCCCTTCCCCCTTCTCAAGAGCCTGAAAATTCCAAGCTTCTAATCACGGCATTGACAAGCCTTCAACCAGGAGCCCACCCAAAGTTGCCTCATTATAACAAAAGACGCTCTTATTACCCAGGAAATGACAAGAGCTTCAGGACTTCTATGTCAAGGACAGGGTCAAAGACCAAATATTAGAACAAAAGATGTTCTTAGTGCTCTTATCATTTAGGAAATTACAAAGATTTCAGAAGCTTATGTCAGGAGCCAGGAGCAGAGCCCAATATCTGTTTTTTCTCTTATCTCACAATAAATAACTTGTTTTTGTGTTCCTTTTTTATTGGGCATGTTTCCATCTGATTCATTTGTGGTTGGCTCCTTCTTATTGGGTAGAACTCAGTCTGATGATCACATCTTGAAGGCTTTCTCTAAGGATCCAGACTAAATAGCTTTTATTTTAATATGTTGCAGTTATTTATTTATAATTCATTCTTCATTTATTGTTGTATTTATTTATTGTTAAATCTATTTTTCTCTTCATTAAGGTACAAGTTTCTTGTCTGTCATGTTCACTGCTACTTCCCAGCATTTTGAATTGTGTGTGGCCCATGGTAGGCCTTTGATAAATACTTGTCCAATAGTTTTCTGAATATCCTTTTTTTTCTAAAGATTTATTTATTTGAAAGAGAGAAAGTGGGTGGGAAGGGCAAAGGGAGAGAGAATTTCTAGCAGACTCCCCACTGAGAGAAGAGTCCAACACAGGGCTTGATCCCACGATCCTGAGATCATGACCTGAGTCGAAATCAAGAGTCTGATCCTTAACCAACTGAGCCACCCGGGAGCCCTGGTTTTCTGAATATCTTAAGGTGCTGCTCAGGAAGTCACATAGTGTGGGTCATTACGGGATAGCACTGAGCGGTTTCAAGCCAAACAAAACAAAACAGAACAAAACAAAAGCAACCAAGTCCTTATCCTTTGAGAGGTGAGACATAGTTAAAAAATAATTTCAATAAAGACATTTCCTCCCTAAAGCCCATGTTAAAGTACACACAAGAATCAGAAATTTGTTAAAAAGGAATATTCATTATTAAAGGAAGAAAATGATCAGTTAATAGTTCCATTTATGATGAAGACCAGGCTGGCAGATACAGATTTGAGATTCATACAACTCAATAATCTTGGAAGTAGAGACCAAAGAGAATAAAGTTCTAAAAAAAGGAGAAGAGGAACTAACATAGCAAAACAAGTTGTCGACATTAGAAAAGAAGTTTGAAAGTCAGAATAGTATAGAATCTCATAGTAGAAAAGATAAGTGTAATTAATTTTATAATTTCAATATGAATAGATACGGCTTTAGCTTTCCAAATTCTAGCTGATTTATCATGCTACACGATTTTGTTTTTTAAGATTTTATTTATTTATTTGACAGAGAGAGACACAGTCAGGGAGAGAGGGAGCACAAGCAGCGGGAGTGGGAGAGGAAGAAGCAGGCTCCCAGCAGGGAGCCCGATGGGGCTCAATCCCAGGACCCTGGGACCATGCCCAGAGCCAAAGGCAGATGCTTAATGACTGGGCCACCCAGGCACCCCTGTCAGACATGTCACACAATTTTTAAAAGAATTTACTGTTGAGAATCAAGATAAAGTGTGGTACTGATTGTGACCTCCCTATCCAGTTTTCTCAAAGCTCCACATTTTTAAAATAAGATTTATTAGTTTTATTTATTATTTACTTATTTACTATTTATTAATAAGTTATATTAGTAAAATGATGAGTTTGGAATACAATATAATAAAGAAAATGTACCTGTTTGGTAACTGCTTTATTGTCTGTTACATTTGATGTAATTCCAGTTCACATTTTGTAGCTCATTTTTTTAAATAAAGTAAGCATTTTTTTTTTTTTTAGAGAGAGAAAGAGTGTGAGCACGTGCACACACTCCAGTGAGGGAGGGGCAGAGGGAGAGAATCTTAGACAGGCTCCACACTCAGCACAGAGGCCAAACTGGGGCTTGATTTCATGACCCTGAGATCATGACCTGAACCAAAATCGAGTGTTGACTGCTTAACCGACTGAGTCAACCAGGTGCTCCTAAAGTAAGTAAATTTTTGAATATTCTTCTACTTGGATTTTAGAATAATGCACAATATATTGTAATTTTATTAGTCTACATCTCATAGTATGTGAGTGATTAAAAGGAATTTAGAGAAATTAGGTTCAAAATCCTGAGTCTATTGTGTACCTAGTGACATTGGGAAGTTATAAACCTCCTTAAGTCTAAATTCTCTCACTCGCAAATGGATCCATGTCATTTATTTTATTTTATTTTATTTTATTTAAAGATTTTATTTATTTATTTGACAGAGATAGAGACAGCCAGCGAGAGAGGGAACACAAGCAGGGGGAGTGGGAGAGGAAGAAGCAGGCTCATAGCGGAGGAGCCTGATGTGGGGCTCGATCCCATAACGCCGGGATCACGCCCTGAGCCGAAGGCAGACGCTTAACCGCTGTGCCACCCAGGTGCCCCGGATCCACGTCATTTTAAATTGTTGTAAAAATAAGTGATATAATATGTCTGAAGCTACCGAATCATTGCCTAGCACCACACAGCAGTGCTCGATATGTAGAAGCTTCTGTTTGAAAAGTAAACTATTCCCAGGGAGAAGGACATTATTTTGTTCACTTAAAAATGTGCCCAATGCTGTTTTCAAAACAGGCGTCTGTGATATAGACTTACTACTTCATGGACCAGGTTAGTATTCTTCTGTTATTATAAAAAATATGTTTAAATGTTTAAACTTTTTAAGATTTATAGAAACATATTCTTTTAAAATTATGACAGTTATCAAGAGAAGTAAATACATAAAGTGATAAAAATTTTATAATAAACCCAAAGTTGCATATGGTGGTAAAATCTGTTCTTTTGTCCTTCATCACTCAGAGCAACTGTTCCGTCCCACACCATCCTTGTCACTGCTTCGGCCTTGTGGTTTAAATAAGAGCTAACATTTTATAAGTCCCAACCCCGACCATCATGACATAGAAGTTGCCTATGTGCTATTTAGCTACCTCTTCCAGAAATTTTGAAGTTAGAATTTAAGAGACGTAAAACTTTTGGAACTATATATGGTAACAGGTGTTAACTAGACTTACTGTGGTGATCATTTCACATTATATATAAATATTAAATCATTATGTTATATACCTGAAACGAATACAATGTCACATGCCAATTATACTTCAATAAAAAAAGAAAGGGAAATAAGGGCTAATTCTCATCAATTGCTGAGGGGCAGATTCTGTCTATGGGAGCAACTGGCAGACATGGCATCCACATCGTAGAAGAAACACATCTGCACAAAGAGAGACTAAACTGACAATGTGAGTTGGAGAACCTGAAAATATTCCTTTTCTTGTTTACAATTGTCCCTAAAGCCAGCTGCTTGGGTGAATTTTGGTGGTATGTTTCTGCAAACAACTGTAATTCCCTTTTGGCCTAAGTTTGTTCAAGCTGGGTTTCCTTCAGTTCAAAACAAAAGTGTTCTGAGAAATGTTTATTGTCAAAAATTACTGTGTATAATTAACTCATATGAAAAGCAAAGCACAACATAACAAAACTGAATTGTCTTTACATCATGTTATTTATATTTGAGAATTTCTGGGTGGAAAGCCAACCTTTGGGAAATAGAGAATACTTCTAGAGGGCAAAACATGGATTGGTCTTCAGAGATATTTGGATCTACCCTTCTTGAATTGTTAATTTCTCCTTCTAGGAGAAAATATTAATGAGGCTTTCTTATCTCCTCAAAGAGTACAGTTTGTCTTGATTGAAATTCATCCTTTTAGCCCCAAAGTGTTCTTTCCTAGCAGCTGCATAAACAAAGGATTTAGTGCTTTATATTGAGGACGCAACTCTTATTGGTGTTTGCATTATCCCTGGGTTCATCTGTTGGCTGTTCAATTTGTTAGGAAATGTAGGAAGCCTGCAATATGATAGGATTCTTGGTTTTAACCTTTGGTTGGTATTTTAACTTCCTACGTTTTTTTACACCCTTCCGTTTCCACCAGTTAAATAATTCAGTAGTTACATATAATCATCTACAGTCATTTTCAAAATATAATAACTTCACCACACAGTCTTATTTAGAAATTATTTGAACTTACTACCACAAAACATAAAGCACTGTCACTAAATGAAATCTAAAGTGAAAAAGAAAATACTGCCACTCAAGGCCTAAACAGGAATGTGGGATTATTTGCTAGCTATTCTGATACTAAAAAGAAATGAGGGTAGTGGTTTCTAACACAAACATCAGGAAAATTGTTTAATTTTGTTATTTATTTGAATGTGATATTAGCAGATTTACCCAGAAGAGATGTTGTAGCCATTTCTCTTTTTGTAGGCTATAGAGGAAGAAAAGAATTCTTCTTTTTCCTTTTTTTTTTTTTTAGCACATGCAAGGCTATAAAAGCAGAGCTTGTTCTGCAAAAAGATTGAGAAACTTCTAGCAGCTATAAAAGCTGGACTGTATATACACATTGAACGCATTGAACAATGAACACATGCTCTTTTGATGGTCCTGAGATCATCTTTTGAGCTGTTGCAATTTACAATCCTTACTGCTCTCAGCACCTTTTGCCCTCCCTGCCTCTTCTGAACACGCAAACTCTGTTTTTCCGTTCAACCTTTAATTATGCCTCATGTTACTCTCTTTACCACATTGCAGGTTCTGAAGAAATCATCTCTGTCTTATATTCCCCGTAGTGGCTGAGCATGAGATAGTAACCCAGTGTTCTGATTGAATGGAACAAATACTGAAGATGCCACGAGAAATAAAATACTGCGACATTATCTCCTTGATATTTGGTAAGAGGTGTTCTTTCTCTTGTTTTATCAATCAGGCATCAGAGCACCACTGTCAAATATGGCACCCAGCCCAGATATCTATCTATGACTACATCAGGAGGGACCCTTAACTGTGTACGTATGAAGAAAAAATAAATAAATGCAAGTTTACTTAAAATGACTAAATTCACATTCTGGGAATGAGGATAATATATATTTTATTATAAATTTCATGTCTACCATTTAGTAGAAAAAACACTGCATGAGACAGTAGATTCTGACATAGTTTTATAGCTTATATAGAAAAAGCTTCTTAGTATTAACATTGTACAATTGTTCTGTATACATTAGTCTACATATAATTGTATAATGCTCTATAAGAAGAATCTAGTTGGAAAGAAAAAGAAATCATCATTCACGTGTTGGCTAAGAGGATTGCCTTTGTATTTGTCCTTGCATTTTCTAAATTCTAGAGATACTGCTGCTATTGTTGTTCCGGTATATGTACCATAGGCCACCACTTTTATCTAATTAACCCCATACTACAATTTACAAGATATAACTTGATTTGTCAAGAAGGCATTACTCCATGGACTGGGTCTAGTATCTGAAGTTTCTAAAGTATTAGTTCAAGAATGGCTTCTCTCCCTGTTTCATGACCTTGGGGTCCTCTGCCTCTCGTGTGCTACCTACTGACATGAGGCACTCGATAAAAATTCATGGAATCAATGTACGAAGGGTTTTTGTCAAATACATAGCAACTTTCAGATGAAGATCCAGTCTGAACAAAATGAACTCCCTCCACAGTTGGATGGTAATGAAGATACCGTACAACTTCCAGCATGCCTTCCATAAGAAAGCTGAAGGGAAGTGTAGCTCATGGTCTAGACGTTCGACATTATTACCGTAGCTACATCAGAAATCAAAGCATCTGCACTTTAAAATGCTTTTAAAAATTCACTTCCCATGATGGTTAAAATTAAATTAGTGTATATAAAATATTATGTAAACAGTAAATGACCAACAATAGTAAGAGCATCATTATTCATCATTAGATGAAATCCATTCCCATATTATTTGGGGTTGGGAAATGACTCTGGTTCTGCCCGTTGAACTCAAGTTTTGCAATCCACTCCTTTCCCTCCTCACTTCCGATGTATCTGGAACAAAGTAACTAGTGAATGATGGTATGCTTGTGATTATCTTGAGGATAAAAGCAGAAATCTTCAGAGTATTTGCAGCTGTTTAATGACACCTGCATTTTCCTTAAACTGATTTGTTGGTACAGTTTG
This sequence comes from Ailuropoda melanoleuca, assembly GCF_002007445.2. Classification (NCBI taxonomy): domain Eukaryota; kingdom Metazoa; phylum Chordata; class Mammalia; order Carnivora; family Ursidae; genus Ailuropoda; species Ailuropoda melanoleuca. The sequence continues at coordinate 39,806,398 of NC_048218.1, forward strand.
CGACTAACTCCTTTACACGATGTACAGTATAGTACTTTTTAATGCAATAGTACACAAGAAGATTTATTTGGTCAGTGAGAGAGTCCCATCTGCAATCATTTATTATCAGCCTACACATTTTTCAATTTCTGTAGAAATATCCTCCAAATGTTATATAATTTCATGACTGATTTTTTTAACTTCTCTCTAAAATCCTGAAAGAGGAAATGAGATGATTGACTTCTTTTTGATTTCCTACCCAAAACCTTGTATCTTGCTTGGGGGGGGGGAACCTACACATAATTTTTGTAATTGTTTTGCTGTACTCTGGGTTGGATGTGGTTTATAATGACACAAATTGAATTCTGAGGCGTGCTTTGAAATAATGATGTGGAACAAAATATTCTTCTTACTTATTTCTTAAAATTTCTGGATTTGGTTGTCTCTCTCTTTTCTTGCCTCTGTGAATAGGAAAATCCAGTTAATTTAGAAATTATTGGAAATTGCATTTGGTGCACTGCATGAGAGAAAGGGGTTACAATCAGAAGAGTACATATAGTGCAATGTTTCAAAGAACTGACTGGTTATTGACTTAGGAAACATGAGAGTATGGAGACACTGTACAGATACAGGAGTGAAACATCTGGTCCAGATGCAAGTGGATTACCCGGCATAAGACTCACCTGCTATGAAGCATGCAAATGAACAGACGCCTCCTGAGGAGTCAGTTGGTGGGAAGAAACAGCAGAGTACGGCTACTTAGAACAGACATAATGATATTAAAAGGCAAACATTTTTAACTTTGGAATGCACATTTGAGGTTTCCTAAGCAAAAGGGTAGGTCACAGTGAGAGACAAAAAAACTGATGAGAAACATATAAGTTAACCTTTCTGAATAGTAATGCCATATGTAGGAGTTTCCCAGCCATCAGCACTGCCCCTGAAGACCATTTTTACTTCGCAGCATTAATATTCATTAGGTGTAATGCCATATGTTGCACAGCAGGATGCATTGCCAGCAGACTGTTTGTCATAAAGCCAGATTTAATAAAGCATTGTAAAACAAACATTATGATGATAAATACAAAATGACAGGCTAATTAAGAGAATCTTAATTGCCATTTTTCCATAATAACATTTGTTTAGTTGTATCTGTCTTTGTGCTAGCATCCTTCTTGCTCAGTTTGCATTCTGTGCGTCTTCCTCATCACTGCCTGAGGGAAAATTATGCCGCGTATGATTTAGAGCACTTAATGCCTCCTTTTCTCCTCCCACAAATCGATTATAAAGTAATGAATAGCTGTGTGCCATTGACGTTCACAAACATTAACCTTTAATCTTTCTGCTTTGCTGTATTATGGGATGATTGGACTGAAGGAGATTCAAAATCAGATGTGTGCTGGTAAATATTTAAAAACTGGCTCTCAGATGGTGAGACCAAAAGCTCTGATTCTCAGGATTTGCTGATCTCAAACTACCAATAAATAGTCACTGAGCAAGAAGTTAAAAAAGAATGCACATGATTGGTTGTCGTGAGTGCTGATGTGAGATGTAAACGTGCGCTGAATCTCAGTAGAGAGTCATCACATCTGAGTTTTCCTTTTGGGAGGACAAAGAGAAAACATTCGAATTTTTTATTGTATTCATGGTTTCCGGACAATCTCTGAGCTCAGGGACTAGAACCATCAGATATGTATCTACAGAATCTAAATAACAAGAATTCTATTGACAAATCTTTGCAAAAGAATTATAATTTCAAAAGTAGTTAAATTGGTACAAATATGTACTCCAACCAGAATTCTAATAATGTTAAATGGGCAGAAAAAAAATCACAATAGCTTCTGAAACACAATGTTAAATTTTCCGCAAATTTATCTAGAACAAAATGAATACAAATATTTGAAATGATTCTTTCAAAAATATTTTTTCAGGAAAGTTGATGACATTGTTCAGTATTATTTATCTTATAAAATTATCTTTCTTAAGAAATTAAATAATAATAAAAATAAATAATTATTCTTATTTTCTTATGGTTTGTACAATTATTAAGTTCAATTTTGCAGGGAGAGTTTAGGAGTGGGGCTGAACATATCCCCCGTTAAGATGTGTGAAAAATCAAATGAGAACCATTAGTTTTGTTTTTTGGGTTTTGTAGTTTTTTGAAGACCATTACTTTTAACAAAAGTAGCAACTTCTTAGCACTCTTCAAAGCCACCTAATTCTGAGTGTGTTATAAGTAAGTTTGAACATGGATAGTTTTATTTCACCTAATGTTATTAGATGTTTCTCTGATCGATTATTTTGTGAGTTGTTACAGTTATGTATGTTTATAAAGTTTAAGCATGTAATTGTTTATTTTATTATTTTCATAATCATCATAATTAAGCCTGGCTTTGAATCCTGTGTCCATCACTTGCCAATTCTTTGACTTTTGAACAAACTTAACTTTTCTGAAAATAATTTCACATTGGTAAAAAAAGAAAGAAAGAAAGAAAAAGAAAAAGAAAAAAATGGTACTATGTATATATTGAGTATGCAAACTGTTTAACAAAGTAACTAGTTTTAAAAAGATTTTCTTATGTGCGCGATTTAAATTCCTGCAGATACTTTGGCCAGTGAAAAGTGGAATAGAACATTTCACTTTGTTCCTAAGCCTTATTTGGTAAAATCATCTTTTAATTTGCACTCACATGTTTTCAGGTTGAATTCCATCCATTACAATGTGGCATTTATATCTCCACAGTTCTATTTATTGTTGTAAGACAGGTTCAGTAAAGACAGTTTTCAGGTGAGAGCTTGTCTAGAGTGAATTTCTGGTAAAGTTGTGGATAACGGTGTAATCTAATGCCAATTTCTTTGTTGTAGCCCATTGCTATTTACTATATCTTTTGTGTAAGCCAATCAATGTAAACATAATTGACGGATTAAAGAAGGGATTTGAATTTGTGCAATCCTACTATTCCTGCTAAATAAACTACTTAACAAGTTTGTACTTCTCACAAATTAATCCACATTTTAAAAATGCATTACTCTCTAGGTTTAACAACTTTGATCAAAATGTGGACATAGTCATATTACAACAGAGATTCTAATGACTACAATTATTTATATATCCTATATAGTTTTGTTTTCCTAATCTCTCTGTTCATGTTACAAAACTCACATCAGTTTGATATATTCCATGTATTCCTGAAAATGATGAAGATGTTTGTAAAAACAATATTCCCTTTCATTATTTCAATCTTCCTTCTTAGAAGGATGATTAAGCATCCAAAGTACATTAGAAAATGTGTGGTGAGATGCCAAAAAATAAAAAAAACATGTCGCCTGGGTGGCTCAGTCAGTTAAGCGTCTGCCTTCGGCTCAGGTCATGATTCCAGGGTCCTGGGATCGAGCCCCACATTGCGCTCCTTGCTCAGAGGGGAGTCTGCGTCTCCCTTCCCCTCTGCCACTCCCCCAGCTCGGGCTCTCTCTTGCTTGCTCTCTCTCTCTCTCTCTCATATAAATAAATAAAATCTTGAAAAAAAATTCTCAAAATTAATAAATACTAAATTTGCTATTTTTTACTACAATAATGCTCATAATGTCAAAAAAAAAAAAAAACCAAAAACTAAAAGATCTCACGAGGGCATTTTGCAACAAAAGCAACAATTAAAATCTGAAGGTAGAATCCTACATGGATTATATACTGATTGCCCTAATTTCAGGATAATCCCTTTCTAAACTTACCCACAAAACTAAGAAAAGTGCACAAGCAATTCTGCAATGCAGTCAGAATGTCCAACTGTCTTTTTTACTTTTGAAATCATGAAAAAAATAAAAAGATGAACTTTATTTATTAGGACAAAAGGAGAACACCCCAAAACAAAGTTTTTAATTTCCGTTGTTCTAAAGATCAAAGTTATAACCTTCTTTTATTGAATAAATTTCATAAATGTTTGCCTCCTCTGACTTTAATACTTCCTTGATTTAGGTCGGAAATTTGTTTTTTATTTTTAATATAAACTCAATCTATATCACACATTCATGAAACTATAGGCTTAAATAATTTAAATGCAACAATATCATTGTCATGAAGATAATTGCATGAAACGGTTGTATAACTAGGCTAAACATCTTGGCTCATAGTTAAATAAAAAGGCAAGTATCTAAACTTCAGTTTAAGAAGAAAGAATCATTAAGCAAAGTGGTCACGAAAATTAAGAAATAAGCCTATTTTGCAGAAAATTCCTATCCTGGAATTTTATTGCTCTAATCTAATTATCATCTTTATGAAAACTCAAATGTTTACCCACCGGTAGTAGACAGAGCATACTGTCTATTAATTTGATCACTTTGGCAGAATTTTTTAATCACTTAAATTCACAGGGAAGCATCCCCTTACCTTACCTATGTGTAATTGAGCATTGCTTTAAGGTTTTTCAGGGTTTGCCAGATGTTTGGGTATAAAAACCAATTTTTTGTGTGTGTAAAAACTGTGAATCCATTATCTGGGCCTTAGGTTTAGTCAGAGAGTAAACACAGCATTTCTATTTTTCAAAAGCTTATATCATCAGTCTAATCTCAGGAACATCCACCTGAAATTGATTTCAATAAAATGGACCTTACACGTTGAGACAGAGTATAGAAGTTTAGTTTGGTACAAAACAAACCAGACCCCTTACTTCCTGGCAGTTTTTATTGCTAGATGGGCCATGAGCTCATCTTTAACAATGAAGGCAGTGCCGTGTCCAGGCTTGGCACTGACTCTGTGTAGAGCATCGGGTTTCCAGGCTGCCGCATCCTCCATCTGGATACTTGTCCTACTGTTGAAATGGACTAAACTCAATGACTCAGTGAACCAAGTTCCCAATGCACTTCAGCAATTCCTTGGTAACATTACCAAGGAATATTAGTAAGTCTGTGGATTCACTAAAACACAGTATGCCAGAATGATAGAGTATTAAATGGTGCTTGCTTGAAAAAAAATAGATATGAGTCTCTACGTGTTTCCTTCATTTTGGCAAGAGAATTTGCACTTTTACATTATATTTTATATCCATTCTATTGTTTTGGCTATTGCTGCTCATATAATGTGATTGTACTTATGCTTTAGGTCATTAGTATTCAAAAAGGCCTAAAGGAAATGTTAATTTATATTAACTATATACAGAATAATATGTAAAGGACACTTAATATTTAGAAAACCTAAGCTAATATTTAAAAGTTACAAGAAAGGGACAGATATTAAACAAATATTAGAGCAGTAATAGTTTAAATAGCATGGGATTTCTGCAAATAGAAAAAGATCAATGAAAGAGAATAGATTTCTCTTAAATGAAATGTATATATACAAAAGTGTTATATAAAAAAGAAATGTCATAAGACAATGTAAAATGAATATATGTCCAATAAATTATGCTGAGAAGTTGGCCAAGGGAAAAGAAAAATTATGTAACTTCCTCACTTCCTACGTGTCATGATAAATTTGACTAGCCCAGCCATTCCTCATGTTTGCTAAGTTTCACAGAAGCAATGTAACATACATCATTGTCCTGTGATATTTGTTATTTCCCAGTAGAGGACACATATATTAGCTACGACTGAAAATCTAGAAGTACACTTCTGTGGGCAGGTCCCATGTGTTATGTATAGTTGATAATTCCAAGGAGTCTAGTATAGTCCTCAGCCCACAAATTAATGTCCACAAATATTTGCCTAACTGATTATTATGCATTGGGACTATCTATCCAAACTATCTCTGTGCCAATGCAAAACATTGTTTTCTTGCTAGAGATAGAGCTTGGGAGGATTATAAAAATAATTAATAAAAACTGTAGACTACCTGTAAAGATACATAAGAAATCTACTATTCCTCAGACCACCTTCAAACTGTCTTTGCAAGAAGACAGTAAGAAAACAATCGCTAGCCTCTTCTGCACTTGTGTTTTGATGGTTTGTTTTATTTCATGTTGTTAATTTTTCTTTTTTGTCTTTTTGTTGTTGTTGTTTCCAAAATGCATTTATAATATATGTAGCACGTCTTCTTCCATCCATCTCTTTGTGTTTATTTCTTTAACGATGTTCAAAGGCCATATCAAAGTTTTTCGTTTTGAATTTGCACTTTGTAGGTTTTTCATTATTACATTCTACTGACATTTATTTATCTCAATGCATGTGCCTTTCAAGTTATCATAAATGTACACATGAATCCTGAGAATGAACAAATTAACCAGACTAGTTATATAGGTGGGAAGAGAAAGAGAAAAGAACCGCAGTTTATAAAGCCAACAAACAATAAATACATCAGATGTAACACATATAAATTCAGATGTACAGCAGCAATATAACTTTATTTTGCGAGAATTCTACTTACTTTAAGCCCCAATCCTGCTGATCTTCTAAGAAACTTCTACCTTGTGTCCTCAGTAAAATTTTTGAATGATGCGTCTGAGATAAAGGAAAAGGAACTTTCAGGCTTTCTGCATCAGGAAAGCACCCTACTCTGATGGTCCCACACAGCTTTCTACCAAGATGTCTCTTTTTCTTGTGTTTCCCACCTGTCTGCCGTGTGTCAGTCTTAGGGGTCCTAGAGGCCACTCAGTATTTCCAAGTGTGACCAAGTCTGCTAGAAGCTATCTGTTGTCACACATAAGGATCACAAAGCCATTCCTTCTGTGCAATGTTTCCACTTCTTCAGTACACATGGCCCTCTTTGGGAGACCTATAGACTTTCCAATTTTCACTGCCTCCTGTCTGTTTCTCTTCACACAAATCTGACTCTTCTAATCTAGACAAAGTAGGAAAATATTTTCCCCTACAAAATTTTTCAAAGTTATTTCTCCCCTCTTGTCTGTTTCTCCAAAACCAAAACTAATGTGGCAATGGGGGAAAAGAATCAACCACAAATATCTTCATGGTTTAATATAGGAATTATTTTCTTACACAGTTTTATTAAAAGAGAAAAAACTTAAATTAGTTGGCAATACTTTAAAATCTGGATTTCTAGCTTCTCTCAGAAATTTGAAAAACTGGAAGTAAGGAGACTCTATCCCTGTATCACAAAAAATACTGGTGGGTTAGTGCCACTCGCCTAAGAAACTTGTGTTCTCTATTTCATGATAGAAACTCCTGAAAACTGAGGACGGTTTTAGCTGCCACTTATCAGTGATATATTGCTGCTGTTTCTTACACCTGGTCATTTTCCTCTTTCATAGGGCCTGCCTTGGCCCGTTTATGCATTTGCTTCAGCATATATGACAAAGGGCTTAAGCTTTTGGAAAACCAAATACAAAAATTCTGGAAGACTTTTTTTTTCTGTCTTGCCCTATCCTTCCCTGGGAGCAAAGAGACAGACCAATGAGTTGTTTCTGAAGGAACAAAGGAAAACAAGGCATACCAGAGAAATTTTGCTATCTCAAAAATATTACTCCATTACTGACCTGTCAAATTATTTTATACATTATTCTAACCATAACATAAACTTTAAAACCGTTAAATCTGCATATAGCCCCCCCCCCAATGTAACACTAACTTATCAAACCCATACCTAGTGCATTAGATTTTATGGATGATTTTAAAGAAGCATCCATGAAATTCAACACCTTTAAAAATGTAATTTTAATGAAAAGTCAAATATAATTAATTCAAAATAAAACCAAATGACTTAAAACCTGTGTGTAACATTTTTGAAACGGACAACCTACCAAAAAGGCTTTTGCGAGAGATGGCTAACATAGAGTTCTAGCTATTATGTCATGCTAGTTAAAGCTGTATTAAAACGGAACCAGAAGTGTTTGTCTTTCAAAGGACCAGATCTAGTCTGTAAAAAATCGATTTCCTTGCAGGTGGATACCATAAACATACTGGGGTTGTGCTAATGCCTCATTGAGTGTTACATGCATAGTAGGGCCTTGATATAATCGGGGGAAAAATGACCACATGCTGAACGAAGGGGAAAAAAACAGGAACGCATTTAAAGCGCTCCATTTTTTCACAGCAAATAGAATATGTCACATATATTAAATAAAAGAACGTGCCTTACAGATTAATTATCTGTGGAAGCAGTATTCCTATCATCCAGACTTAAAATAAAAATTCTTAGACTTATAAAAAGGTTTATAAACATTCAATAGTAAGAGATGAATTTCTAAACATGTTTCCAGACTGACTCATGCATCCTAAGCTGTCTCTGCATGAGATAGTGTACTTATTTCTTATTTCATTTCTTTCTTCTTGATGTGACTATTCCAGTGGTACATAGGAAGAAATTAAGTCCGAGTGATTGAGAACAGGACCCCAAGCCAAGACTAAGTAACAGACTTAGGAACTGAACTGGCGTTTGCTCACCGGAGCGTACTGTAGGCTTGGAGATTCCCGCAACTGAAATCGAGAGGACTGTATTTCTGATGCGTGCATTTTTTGTGCCTCACCTGCTCTTCATACACAGGTGTCAGAAATGGAAATGATTTTTCCTTCAACTCCTTTTCCTTTATTTCCTTAGTCTTAGAGGAAAAAGCGGTCTCTGTTCAGATCATGTAAAGACAGAGATTTTCAACACACGAACACACACACACACAGGCACACGCACTCACCATCTATCAAAATTATGCTAAGAAAGAGGTGAGCAGACTGATCTCTGACCTAGCTTACCTCCTTCATTTAATAAATGAGGAAACTAAGTCCCAGAGAGAGTATGTGCTAATTCAATTAAATTTATTATTGTTTGCTTATCGCTCTTTCAAAAATTCTTTTAGGCAGTTCATAGAAAGGGCAAATATGGCAATATAGATAATATACAGAGAAAAATGGGAAACTCGTACTGAATAAATAAATAAATAAATAAAGCAAGTACATGGCTGAAGCATTGTCTTTAACATTCCACAAGAATGCAAGAAGAAATGCGAGTACGCGGTAGGTTTAACGGTTATGATAAATGCAATAAAAATATCTACAGGGTAAGGCGGTAATCAAGAAATGTTTAATTCTGTACAAGGAAATCAGGAAGTCTCCACAAGGAAAGTTTACATGAACAGGAATTAGAATGACATACTATGATTCTAAGGCATATATATATAGAGAGAGAAAGAATAAACAGGTGTCAAAGACTTTTTCGTGTTATTAATTAATAAAGAAACCAGTAAAATGGTCAAGCTACCTCCATCGGCATTCAAGAAATAGGATTTTATAAGCCATCACGAATGACATTTTTATTTATTTTAAGTACTAGAATAAGATTATGAGCATAGGTACAAACAGAGGTCTACTACAGGAATGTTGATGTGAGGATTTCCCAGGACCCATTTACACCCTAGCCAAACAACCACAGCTTATGAAAACTATTTTTTTTGAAAAAAACAAATAGCCATTTAAAATTTCTGAAGTTGTTCTAAAGGCCTACAGGCACATATCATATGAAGAATCATTTTATTTTAAGAAAATCTACTAAATTTCAGTAAGGACAGTGAAAATCTGTGGCACTTGAGTCAAGACACACTCCTTCTCCACTCCCAAATGCACAGCTCCATTCTGGGTAGATAACACTGAAACAACGGGGCTTCTTGTACCCCCATCTCCATTAGGGGCTACAATATCTCTCTAGAGGAGCAAGTTGCCAGTATTTCTCATAACCCCACCCCCAGGTTTATGTTGCAGAAGCTAACACCACATGACTACAACCGAGAGACTGGAGCCTCCTTTTATCCACCCAGTTCTCACTTGCAGAGGGATGCTTGAGGCCAGGAACAGTAGGCAGAGAATACTGGATAATGAGTTTCATTCCAGAAAATTCATAGTGCGGAGGTTCCATGCTGAAGAGGCAAGCCAAGAAGACCAGAGGCTACTGTCCCTGTCCAAATCCCTGCTCATAAATCAGGGATTTCTTTGTGAGAGTAGATGGCCTCTGTCCTTGCTCCCAGTTTCAGAAATGTCTCAGAGACTTTTCACAAGTGGAAAGGCAGCTCATAGGAACAGAGAGATTCAATGCTCTTCCCAGAGGAAATGACTTTGTTTAGAAGAATATTAGAAAAGTTTACAACTAAAGGCAGTTGTGGAAACAAGGGAAATTCTGGTGGTATGTTAATAAAGAGAAGCTGGTAGCTTCATGAAAACAATAAGCTAAATCATAAGTTTGCTAGCTTACAAGAGAACTAAGGAAATAGTTAAGAAGAGTGCTCGTGGGATCAAAACAAACCTCAAGAATTGGCCTCAATATTTTCCCTACAAAGGAGCATGCATTTAATTGGATTGATTTTTGCTCCAGGTCATTGTCAAAGACAAGAGAACAATTGGCTGGCAATTAGTGGAGCCTAGTATCTCTGTGTGTTACCAACAGAGACAGACACCTGAATAGAGAAACCAGGAAAGAGACATTAAAAAGTCCTGCTAAAACCACTGTCATATCCGGGTGACTGGTCAGGCCCAAGGCAATGCCCTCTTGAGAGAAACATCAGAGACTTCACACAGAGGGAGAAATAGACCTCCCTAAATTAGTCTAGCCAAATCACTAAATAAATGGCAAACAACAGCACTCCTGGAGAGGGAAGGCAATCAGTATTCAGAGTTGCTACAATATATGATCCAAAACACCTAGTTTTTAACAACAATATATGAGACCTAAAAGAAATAGGAGTTCCTTGGACTTATAAACAGGGAAAGAAAAAGCAGAGAGAAGGCTCAATACTGAACTCAGTAAAAACTTCAAAGTATGTATTGCAAACATGTTCCAGAAACTAAAAGAAACCACGTTTTTAAAAAAGGTAAAGAAAAATATAATGAAAGGTCTTCTATAAAGAATATCAATAGATACCAAGTGAATGTTTTCATGACAATAAAGTATAGCCTTCTGGGTTATATTTTCTCCCAGAAAAAGATCATTTGCATATTTATTAGGTGCAATGTGCAAGTTAACATGAAACTTCACAAAGTCTGGGTCACTGATTGTCAGGGAATAGCACAGTCTAACAATGGCATGGAATTCTAGAAGAAAAAAAAATCTGAATATCTCTTGGGTGGCTCTAACTAACAGTTCTTCAGTATGATAGTGAAAGCAGGTGCATGCCTTATTTAAAAATTTTAGATAATCTAATTTAACAAGAAGTATGTCCCCATGTGGCCTAGGAAGAAAAAGATATTCAAGGCAGAGGAAACAACATATCCAGAAACAAGAAATAGAAAATAGCAGGTGTTTGGAGAGAAACCAGTAATTCACCAATGACTGTATGTTTAAGTTATTAGATACAGGAGAGGAGGCTGGAGAGCTACTATCAAAAGTCCACTTGTGTGCCTGGCTAGATAAGAAGTTTGCATTTTATGTGACTATTAACCTGGACCCTTTACAGGTTTTAAATAAGGATAAGCATCATTTTAAAGAAAATAGTAAGAAAGGTAGAATTGAAGGGCTATAAACTGCAAACACTACTCTTACATAGTTGTCTAGATCCCTCCTTAACATTTAAATGTGTGTACAAATAACTTAGGAACTTGTCAAAATTCAACTTCATATTTAGTAGTTCTAGCAAGGAGCCTGAGATTTCCATTTCTGAAAAGCTCCCAGGTAATGCTAATGCCACTGGGTTGTAGACTACACACTGAGTAGCAAGAATCAAGATTGGCACTAATACAAAAATAATGCAACCTGTATAGGTAATTTACTTTTTAGTAGCCTCATTCAAAACTGGTGACAAGAAACCATTGAAATTAATCTTAAAAAATAGATTTTATCTAACTCAATATATCCAAAATATTAACATTTCAACATGCTTACCAATAAAAAGAAGATTGGTAATCAGATATTGTATATTATTTTGTTCATTCTCAGTGTCAGACACCCAGTTTGTCTTTAACACTTACAACACCCTTCAATTCAGATTCTAAGTTTTCATTGACCATAGTGGATCTGCATTTAGATTTCAGAAAACTTAACACTGGGAAAGATTTACTTATCCAAGGTGTTTGAAACAGTCTCAAAATTTTTGCAATAACAGAGTCAAATTTCATTTTCATAATTCAAATTAAAGTTAATTAAAATTGAACAAGTGAAATATTTGGTTTCTCACTAGCCACACTTCACGTGCTACCATATTGGAGAGCACAGGTCTCCGTGAGATGAGAGTGGGAGCAAAGGACAAAGCTGTGCTGTGTGGTAGCTCATACGGGGTACATAAAAGGAAAGAAGTGTAAGAAGCAGTGAAACAAACAAACCAAAAAACCCCAAAGAGTTATTGAAAAAACCAGGAGACAGTATTCATTTATTCTTGCAGCTCAAGAGAACCAATTGTGTGCATCTCTTCCCAATTCTTCATGTAGCGATGTCGCATCGGGCACTATGAACTTGGCCATGCTGGGCAGATTCACAGCAGAGATGATAACAGCTCGTGCTTCCCTTCCTCCCCAAAAGCCAGTTGTTAAATATTTACCAGCACATCACCAGGGTTAAAATATTCTGGGAATCAGATCAGTTTATTCCCATTTTCTAATAGCTTTCCATCCAAATGAAATCTAAAATCATTTAATACACTACGCATTCTGGCTTAAGTTGATCTCTCCAAAATCATTTACATCCTGATATTAGATTACTCTGCTTTTCCTTCAACATGCCAAGCTTTTTTCAAGTCAGCATTTTCTTTGCTTGTTGAACATTTTGCCCACAGATCTGTGAACTTCATCCTTTTACATATTTGCTCAAAGGTTTATTTCTCAGAAAAGCCTTTAGGAATTAGTTCCTCTCTAACCATTGGCAAGGACCTATCTGCCTCCTTATTTTATTTTTCTTATTAGAATTAACTATAACCTGAAATCACATCTTTTTAAATTTATTTTTTTCATTTATTTTTCTGCCTCTGTAAATAAAATATAAGTTCCTTGAGGACTTTGCTGGTTTTGTTCCAGTGCCTCAAGCTCCCAGAGCTCTACGTGGTACACCATGGCATGCAATAATAATTTGGGGCATTTGAGAATATTTGAATGAATGAATTTAAATGGGACCGTGATACAGGATTTGGTAAATGATTGGGTATAAAGGATAAAAAAAGCCAAGAAGACTCTCAGTTTCCAGGCTTAGATGATTAGGAAGATATTCACCAGGTAAGACAATAAACGCAAGAGGATGGGCAAATGTGGAGATGAGTAAGTTCAGCTGACTCAAATGTCTCTCCCCACCATCATTTCTAGGGCATCTCATCCCTTTAAACTGTGTGTCCTGAGTGCTGAGAAGGAGAAGCTAAAGCGGTGAAGTAAAGGGATGAGGATCCCCAGTATCTGCTGTAGGATCCTCCCCTAAAAGGCCAGATAGTAGAAAACAACATTGTCAAAACAATGTAGGCCTTGAGGAAAAACGCGTGACTGCAAGAAGCAAGATGACTCCCCAAAGACACCAAAGTCCAAACATAGCCACACTAAAAGCAGTTAGATTAGGTATACCGAGAGCCATTACTGCAGAGAGTAAGGGGGTGCAGGGCCTCAGGAGCCCCAGCAGAAGTGTCTCAGAGCCATGATAACAAATAGGGTTATATGACATAGGATCCACAGAACGTATGTCATCCTGGGAACTAGTTAAGGCCCTGCCACTTGGCAAGTGGGCTCTAGATTCAAGTCATCAAGGTAACTCAGGACCAGCTCAAGCAGTTAAATGATTTTCCCAGGTCTGTACATTTTATGAAAGTTCAAGCAGATATTTCATTTATATCGCAATATTTTTAATATCTGGAAATATTTTTAAAAACAGAAGTTTTCTCATATCTGTCAGAAATACTTATTCTAAAGTATTGAATCATATCTATATGCCGGCCGACACCCTTATTTGCACGGTGTTGTCTACTTATTGGCTCTACAATAAGGTCATGACTTTTCTATTCATGTATGTTATTCTTATATATTTTGCCTTATTCATTTTCATAACTTCAGTACCTAAATAAATAGGTGCTTGCTGTTTAGTCTCTGAACTGTTTTAAAAAACAAAACAACTTTTGGTCTTGTGGGAAATAGGCAAGGGTACCCACAGTGGCATCCTATTTACAGAGTGACTGGGGACACATGGAGAAGCACCCCACTAAACAGTGGGGAGAGTGTTAATACAAATTCAAACCTGAAATTGTGTTATTTGATTGAAAATCAGAACAGATGAAATCAGAAATAATTCAGAATAATTGAATTCTGACTTTAACTTGAATCACTAACCTGATTTTTACTTTTTAGTGTCCACACGTGTACATTCACTAGGGGGTATCCTGGTTATTATAAAAAAATTTTTTTTTAAAACCTGTCAGCTAAAGTAGAGATCAAAATACAAATTGTAACACAGAGGAACATTATGTGAATTTGTGTCACTCCCTGGAGAACTTTAGGTTTATAAAAAGCAATGAATGGATTACATGAAGACATAAATATGCTTCTGCATTTTCATCTGTGACAGATATACTCTTATTGTAATGCAATCTTAAAACGACACCACCTTCGGCTATGAGCTCATCAGAGCTCTCAAGCTCAGCAGGGTCAAATCTGGCTAATGTCTAAAAAGGTGACCTCCAAGGAAAATCCAGGTGCAAGAGGATATAATGTTAGCAACTCAATAGATGACATGGTTCTCTTTAAGTCATTAATAAGCAATTTCCCCTCAAGATTACTATCAGACACCATGCTACCGGATGTTTCTTTGTAAAGATTTAATACATATGGACATTTAAGATCTTCATGAATTTTTTACTAACCTCTATTATCATTTATAATCATTGTGTGTTGAAAAATATTGGGGAAACCCAGTATTTTTATTGCACTGAAATATACATAACATGAAATGTACCATTTTAACCCTTTTTAAGTATACAAGTCAGTGATACTAAGTACATTTCAATCACCAACACCCACCTTTAGAACTCTTTCCATCTTGAAAAACAAAAATCTATGTCAATTAAACAATAACTCTCCATTCTTCCTCCTATCAATCAGTCCCTGGCATCCATCATTCCATTCCACATTCTGTCTCAGTGATTTTGACTTCTCTAGATACCTCATATAAATGGAATCATACAGTATTTGCCTTTTTGTGATTGGCTTATTTCCCATAGCATAATGTCCTCAGGTATTTCCATGTTGTAGCATATGTCAGAATTCCCTTCCTAATTAAGGCCAAATAATATTCTATGGTATATATAGGGCACATTTTACTTATCCATTCATCTGTCAGTGGACACTTGGGTTGCTACCATATTTAATTACTGTGAATAAAGTTGCCATGAACATGCACGTACCAATATCTCTGAGACCCTGCTTTCAATTCTTTGGGGTACATATCCACAAATGGAATTGCTGGATCATATGATAATTCTATTTTAATTTTTTAAGGAACCAGCATATGGTTTTACACTACGCTGTACCAATTTACATTCCCATCAACAGCGCACCTGGGCTCCAATTACTCCACATTTTCAGCAACACTTGTTATTCTGTGTTTTGTTTTGTTTTTCATAGTAGCTATACTAATAGCTGTGAAGTAGCACCTCATTGTAGTTTTGATTTACATTTCTCTAATAATTAATGATTTTGAGCACTTATTTATTTTCACTTTTGTTTATTGGCCCTTCACACATATTTGGAGAAATATCTATTCAAGCCCTTTGTCCATTTTTGAATTGAGTTATTTTTTTGTTACTGAGTTTTAGATATTCTATCTATATTATGGATATTAACCCTTCATTATATATGTGATTTGCAAATACTTTTTTCCATTCCATAGGGTTACCTTTTTGATCCATTGGTAGTGTCCTTTGATACACAGAAATTTTAATTTTTATGAAATCCAATTTATCTCTTTTATTATTGTTGCCTGTTCCTTTGCTATCATTGCTAAGAAACTGCCAAGTCCAATGTCAGAAAGCTTTTGCTCTTTTAAAAAAGAGTTTTATAGTTTCAAGCTTACATTTAGGTCTTTGATCCATCTTGAGTTAATTATTATATCTCATATTAGGTAAAGGTCCAGCTTCATACTTCTAAATCTTCAGTTTTCCCAGCACTCTCATTGAAAAGACTGTCTTTTCACCTCCAGATTTAAAGTAAGGGGGTGGAAAACCATTTATCAAGCTAAAGGACATCAAAAGAAAGCTGGGTGACAATCCTTATATCAGACAAATTCGATTTTAAACCAAAGACTATAGTAAGAGATGAGGAAGGACACTATGTCATACTTAAAGGGTCTATCCAATAAGAAGTTCTAACAACTGTAAATATTTATGCCCCTAACATGGGTGCAGCCAATTATATAAGCCAATTAATAACAAAATCAAAAAAATACATCCACAATAATACAATAATAGGAGGGGACTTTAACACTCAACACCCCCCCCCACTGAAATGGACAGATCATCTAAGCAAAAGATCAACAAGGAACAAAGGGCTTTAAATGACACACTGCACCAGAGGGACTTCACAGATATATTCAGAACATTTCATCCCAAAGCTACAGAATAGACATTCTTCTCTAGTGTACATGGAACATCTCCAGAATAGATCACAACCTGGATCACAAATAGGTCTCAACCAGTACCAAAATATTGGATCATTCCCTGCATATTTTTGGAACACAATGCTTTGAAACTCAAACTCAATCGCAAGAGGAAAGTTGGAAAGAATAGAAATACATGGAGGATGAAGAGCATTCTATTAAGGAATGAATGAGCCAACCAGGAAATTAAAGAAGAGATAAAAAGAAATTCATGGAAAAAAATGAAAACAAAAACACAACTGTTTAAAATCTTTGGGATGCAGCAAAGGTGGTCCTAAGAGGGAAGTATTTAGCAATACAAGCCTTTCTCAAAAACAAGAAAGGTCTCAAATACACAACCTAACCCTACACATAAAGGAGGTGGAGAAAGAACAGCAAATAAAGCCTAAACCAAGCAGAAGAAGAGAAACAATAAAGATCAGAGCAGAAATCAATGAAATAGAAACCAAAAGAACAGTAGAACAGATCAACAAAACTAAGAGCTAGGAGCTGGTTTTTTAAAAAAAAAATTAGTAAGATTGATAACACCCTGCCAGACTTATCAAAAAAAACAAAAAACAAAAAAACAAAAAAAAATGAGGACCCAAATAAATAAAATCATGAATGAAAAAGGAGAGATCACAACCAACACTGAAAAAATACAATTACAAGAACATATGAGCAACAATATGCCAACAAATTAGACAACCTGGAAGAAATGGATGCATTCCTACAGATGTATAAACTACCAAAACTGAACCAGGAAGAAATAGAAAACCTGAACAGACTCATAACCAGCAAGGAAATTGAAGCAGTAATCAAAAATTTCCCAACAAACAAGAGCCCAGGGACAGATGGCTTCCCAGGGGAATTCTACCAAACATTTAAAGAAGAATTAATACCTATTCTTCTAAAACTGTTCCAAAAAATAGAAATGGAAGGAAAATTTCCAAACTCATTTTATGAGGCCAGCATTACTTTGATCCCAAAACCAGACAAAGACCCCACCAAAAAGGAGAATTACAGACCAATATCCCTAATGAACATGGATGCAAAAATTCTCACCAAAATACTAGCCAACTGGATGCAACAGTACATTACAGCGATTATTCACCATGACCAAGTGGGATTTATTCCTGGGCTGCAAGTGTGGTTCAACATCTGCAAATCAATGTGATACACTACATTAATAAAAGAATGAACAAGAACCATATAATACTCTCAATAGGTGCAAAGAAAGCATCTGACAAGGCAGCATACTTTCTTGATTAAAACTCTTCACAGTGTAGGGATAGAGGGTACATACCTCAATATCATAAAAGCCATCTATGAAAAATGCATGGTGAATATCATTCTCAATAGGAAAAACTGAGAACTTTTTCCCTAAGGTCAGGAACATGGCAGGGATGTCTATTATCACCACTGCTGTTCAACATATTACTAGAAGTCCTAAACTCAGCCATCTCACAACAAAAAGAAATTAAAGGCATCTGAATCACCAAATAAGAAGTCAAACTCTCACTCTTTGCAACTGATATAATACTTTACATGGAAAACCCAAAAGACCACCACAAAACTGCTAGAACTCATACAGGACTTCAGTAAAGTAGCAGGATATAAAATCAATGCACAGAAATCAGTTGCATTTCTATACACCAACAATGAGGCAAGAAGAAAGAGAAATTAAGGAGTTGATCCCATTTACAATTGCACCAAAAACCATAAGATACCTAGGAATAAATCTAACCAAAGAGGTGAAGGACCTGTACTCAGAAAACTATAGAATACTCATGAAAGAAATTGAGGAAGACACAAAGAAATGGAAAAAGTTCCATGCTCATGGATTGGAAGAACAAATATTGTGAAAATGTCTATGCTACCTAGAGCAACCTACACATTCAATGCAATTCTTATCAAAATACCATCACCTTTTTTCATAAAAATGGAACAAATAATCCTAAAATTTGTATGGAACCAGGAAAGACCCCCAATAGCCAGAGGAATGTTGAAAAAAAAAAAAAAAACCCAAAGCTGGTTGCATCACAATTCCAGACTTCAAACTATATTACAAAGCTATAATTATCAAGACAGTATGGTACTGGCACAAAAACAGACACATAGATCAATGGACAGAATCAAGAGTTCAGAAATCGACTCTCAACTCTAATGGTCCACTAATCTTCGACGAAGCAGGAAAGAATATCCAATGGAAAAAAGAGAGTCTCTTCAACAAATGGTGCTGGGAAAATTGGACAGCCTCACACAGAATGAAACTGGACCATTTTCTTACAGCACACACAAAAATAGACTCAAGATGGATGAAAGACCTAAATGTGAGACAGGAATCCATCAAAATCCTTGAGGAGAACACAAGCAGCAACCTTTTCAACCTCAGCTGCAGCAACTTCTTCCTGGACACATCGCCAAAGACAAGGGAAGCAAGGGCAAAAATGAACTATTGGGGACTTCATAAAGATAAAAAGCTTTTGCACAGCAAAGGAAACAGTCAAAACCAAAAGAAAACCGACAGAATGGGAGAAGATACTTGCAAATGACATATCAGATAAAGGGCTAGTATCTAAAATCTATAAAGAACTTATCAAACTCAACACTCAAGGAACAAATAATCTAATCAAAATGGACAGAAGACATGAATAGACGTTTCTCTAAAGAAGACCTATAAATGGCCAACAGACGCATGAAAAAGTGCTCAACATCAC
Organism: Ailuropoda melanoleuca; assembly: GCF_002007445.2. NCBI lineage: Eukaryota > Metazoa > Chordata > Mammalia > Carnivora > Ursidae > Ailuropoda > Ailuropoda melanoleuca. Next base: position 39,825,550 of record NC_048218.1, read on the forward strand.
TTGGCATCAGCGAAATACAAATCAAAACCACAATGAGATACTACCTCATACCAGTCAGAATGGCTAAAACTAACAAGTCAGGAAATGACAGATGTGGGCGAGGATGCAGAGAAAGAGGAACCCTCCTACACTGTTGGTGGGAATGCAAGCTGATGCAGCCACTCTCGAAAACAGTATGGAGGTTCCTCAAAAACTTGAAAATAAAGCTATCCTATAATCCAGCAACTGCACTACTGGTTATTTACCACAAAGATACAAATGTACTCTGAGGGGCACCTGCACCCCAATTTTTATAGCAGCAATGTCCACAATGGCCAAACTATGGAAAAAGCCCAGATGTCCATCAACAGATGAATAGATTAAGAAGTTGTTATATATATATATACAATAGAATATTATGCAGCCATCAAAAAATTGAAATCTTACCATTTGCAAAGATATAAGAATGGAACTAGAGGGTATTATGCGAAGCAAAGTAAGTCAATCAGAAAAGACAATTATCATATGATCTCACTGATATATGGAATTTGAGAAACAAGGCAGAGGATCATAGGGTAAGAGAGGAAAAAATGGAACAAGAAGAAACCAGAGAGGGAGACAAATCATTAAAGACTCTTAATCTCAGGAAACTGAGGGTTGCTGGAGTGGAGGCAGTGAGAGGGATGGGGTGGCTGGGTGATGGACATCGGCAAGGTTATGTGTTGTGGTGAGCGCTGTGTATTGTGTAAGACTGATGAATCACAGACCTGTACCCCTGAAACAGATAAAACCTTACATGTTAAAAAAAAAAAAAAGACAAACTTGGTTATACAATTAAACAGGTCATTATTCATACCCTTTTTACAGACATGTGAGTGCTAAAGACTGCCAGACCTAGAGGATGGGAGTGGTGCAAAATAAATTATAAAGAATAAGAATGAGTTAGGAAGTAGCCTCTATTTTCCAATTTTTCTGGGAGGGAAAAGTTTAAGAAGAATTAGTGTTGATTATTTTTTAAAAATATTTGGCACAATTCACCAGTAAAACCATCAGGTCTAGGGCTTTTCTTTGTCATTTTATTTTTTAATTGCTGATGCAAACTTTCAGCTAGTTATATATCTATTCAAATTTTGTATTTTCTCATGGTTTTCAGTTTTTCAAGTCCTGGTGGGTTTTGTTTCTAGGAATTTTTCTAAGAATCTAGGTTAATTCCATTGTACCAAGAGTATACAGTTAGTTTGCATGCTATTATCATAGTATTCTCTTATAAAATTCTTTTCATTTCTGTAGAATTAGGGGTAATGTTCCACTTTAATTTCTGATTTTAGTAATTTGAGTCTTCTATCTTTTCTTCCTTAGTCCATCTAATTAAAAGTTGTTGATTTTGTTGATCTTTCCAAAGAACCTAACCTAGTAGGACTGAGTGAGGAAGGGAGATTACTTGTCATGGTTAATTTTATATGCCAGTGTAACTGGGCCATGTGATATCTATTATTTGGTTAAACACATTCTAAGTGTATCTGTGATGGTGTTTCTGGGAGATATTAACATTTGAATCAGTAGACTGAGTAAAGCAGATTGCCCTCTCCAATGTGGGAGAGACTTATCTAGTCCTTTGAAGGCCTGAATAGAACTAAGGGATACTTTTTTCTCCTTGACTGCCTATCTCTCTGAGCTTGGAGATAGATAGATGATAGATAGATAGATAGATAGATAGATAGATAGATAGATAGATATAGATCTCCAATATATATATTCTGTTTATCTGGGGAACCCTGGCTAATACACATAGTATATCTAATCTAGCATGTTCAGTTCTATGGGTTCTTTGATTCCTCTTTACGCTATCTGCCTCAGGAATCTTGACATTTCTACTTTATTGAATGTGGGCTGTTACTTTCTCCAAGTTTCCAAGTCATCTTAGCACCATGTTATCAGTCTAGCACAGTCATTGCCAGGGAGCTAAATACTATATCCCAGGATAATAATAATAACATAAATATTCCCTTATCAAACCTTATGCTCTGCCCCATCAATCCTGCAACCTTAGAATCCAGTCTCATCCTTAACTTCCCTGGGTTTGTCTATGCACTTCAGCTAGGTCCAACAGTCCTTTGGGGTATAGACCCTTTTTCAGCACTTCTTTAGCCTGTTTATACTGTGACTTGATCTACTTATTGATGTTGTAGCAGGAAGGTAAGGTGAGTACAGAAGTACCTTGAAAGGGGTACATGTTGCATATTTTCTTCAAGTGAGAAGCACACTAGTTTTTAATAAGGACGACAAGATCATATCCATAGAGTTTAAGGGAATGTGGATTTTTTTTAAGTTTTTCTTTTTGTTATTTTGCCTCCTTGACTTGGATATTCTCTGGGTATTATTGGGGTCTTAACTTTTCAGCCAAAGCCCTGACCTTGGCAAAGAAGACCTGAGAAATTGGGAATTCAAATCTCTCTGTATGTATCTCTATTACTGTTATATTAATTTCTAAGCCTGGATCTTGGTATTTTTTTCTACCTTCTAGGTTCATGCAAGAGTAAAGAACTTTTTCAAATGCTGCTAAGGAGGACCTCTGACATTCACACTTCACCTTCATTTGGTAATAATGCACCCTCAGTTTTTCATTTATTGTATTTCTCCAATGGGACAATGGTATTCAGCAAAACTCATCAGATTCCATTTTTGTTATTATTAATACTTTTCCCCAAACCCTCACTTTCCTGAAATACTGCATCTGCCCTGAATCTTTTTCTAGTGGTAGTTCATCCTAATTGACTATCAGCAAAATATTAACAATTGCAGTGTTACAAGTTACCATGTCCATCCACTACCAGTGAAGAGGTCCTCATTATTGGTCTACTAGTGAGTGGCCCAAATCCAAAGCCTTACATTAGAATCTGCTTCCTTGGAACAACCCAGCAAAGATTGGCTTGGGTCAGGCTTCCTGGAAAATAGATTTTAAAACAGATTTGCATGGAGGAGCTTTACTGAGAGTATCATTGGTACCAACAATGCTGGAGAAGTGAAGGAAGGAACTAGCATACGGTCACAAAAAAGGCCTCAGTCAATCTTATGGATGTCCCTTCAGAGTTGCATTCTTAGAAAAAAATATGGCAGACCTGTTTTTCTGTGTTTTTATTATTGGGTTGTAAAGGGTTTTGTTTGTTTTGTTTAGTTTTTTTATGAATTTCATGTACAAATCTGGCATCAGATATATGTTTTGCAAATATATATTTTTTTCCAATCTGTGATGTCTTTTTCCTTTACCTCAGAGCAACTTATATCAACCATTCCTGGAGCCAGTGAACTCTCTCTTTCAGGATCAAGTAGTAAATAATTTAGGGTTCGTCACATATTCTGTCACATATTCTCTTTCTCTCTCTTCTTCTCTACCTCATCCTTTCCCTTATCTTCTTTCTCTTCTTATGAACCTTTAAAACGTATCTTCTGTGCCCTATAAAAACAGACTGGAGACCAGATTTGGTTTTAGCCATACTTTGCTGACCTCTGATGTCAACATATGCGTACTTCCTTCATGAAGGGTATGTAAACTTGGACTAGGAGATTCTTTTGGGCCTGGGGAAATTCCTAGAAAAAGACATCTTGGTGTGGCCAACCTTCAACACTTGTAGAAACTGAAGATAATGAATGACTCAATCCTGAGTGGGGAATATTTGTGGCAAGACATATACTATTATTACATATACTATTAGTAGATATTATATTCTAGCAGGAGACAGACAGTAAACCATAAGCATAACAAGTAAATATGTGAGTATACAAATAAATAGTGTCCTATAAGGTTATAAGTGCTCTGAAAGAAAATTAAAAGTACAGTAAGATAAGGAACATCAAAGGTGGGAAATAGGTTTCACTTAAAATAGTTGGGTTAAACTCGTTAGGATGGTTAAGTATGTCTTTTTATGGAGATACAATAAAACTAAGATTTCATATCCATAGTTTGATGTGTTTTAACAAATGCATACAGCTGTATAAATATCATCACAATTAAGACATAGAGCACATCCATTACCCCCGAATTCCTTTATATCTCTGTAATCTTTCTTTCATCCTAAACTCTTAGCAAATACTGCTCTGTTTTCTATCCCTGTAGTTTTGTCTTTCCAGAATGTCATGTAAATGGAATCATGTAGTATTTATGTTTTATCTTCTACTTAACATATGCTTTTGATATTCATCCACGATGTTGCATGTATTAACAATCCATTTTTTAATAGCTGAATAATATCCTATTAAATGGATATACCACAGTTTGTTTATTCATTCACCAGTTGATATTTAGGTTGCATCAAGTTTTTTCTTCCCCCCCCCTTTTTTTTCCTGCCATAAAGGACAAGCTTATGAGTATTTGAATCCAAGTTTTTGTATAAACAGATATCATCATGTTTCTTGGGCAATATATATAGGGATGAAATGGAATGATCATAAAATAAGTGTTTACCTTTATAAGAAACTGCCACAGTGTTTTCCGAAGTAACTGTACAGTTTTGCATTTCCAACAGCAATGTATGTGATTTCTAGTTGCTCCACATTCTGAACTCCATAAGGTATTGTCAATTTTATTTTCAATTACAGCTTTTATTTGCATTTTTCTGATGACTAAAGAGGTTGAGCATATTTTTACACACTTTCTAACTATTTAACTTTCTTGGTAACGTATTTGTTCAAATATTTTGCCCATTTTGTAATTGTTTTTCTGTGTTTTTATTATTGAGTTGTAAAGGTTTTTGTTTGTTTTGTTCAGTTTTGTTTTTTTATGAATTTCAGGTACAAATCTGGCATCAAATATATTTTTTTCATAATCAGTGATGTCTTTTTCCTTTACCTCAAAACAACTTTCAAAGAAGAGAGGTTTTAACATTGATGAAGACTAATTTATATATATTTTCTTTTACAGTTTATGATTTTTTGTCCTACCTAAGAAATTTTTGCCTAATGCAAGGTCACAAAGACTTTAATTCACTTTTTCCTTTAGAAATTTTATAGATATAGCTCTTCTTATTTAGGTACCTAGTCAATATCAGTTTTTGTGTATGACCATCTAATTTTTCCGGTGCCATTTGTCAAAAACACCAGCTTTTTCATCACTGAATTATCTTGAAGACTTTATAATAAATGTTCGGTTCTACTACTGACTATTTTTCTGCTTCATCTATATGTCTTTATGCCTTGATCACTATCTCTTTTAACCATGTGAGTTCAGAGCATTTGTATGTGTGGAGTTGGGAGAAAGGTATGGATATGAATAAGAAGGTATAATATTTTACATTAAAGCAATGTGATAAGATTAATTTCTCATGAGATATCATCTGCTGAAAATAAAGCAATGAAATATATTCAATAAAGATACCAGGCACATACATAATGTGTCATATTTTGAAATAAAAATTAAAGTAACAAGGTAGATTGAATGTTCAAATGATTTCAAAAAAGAATTTTTAAAAATCTACCTTATTATTATCCACAAACTTGTTTTGCCTGAATCAGATGAAATCATTGCATATGAATGTTTTCTTACATTCATTCCTCAAGTATTTATTGGCATCCAGACTTTCACTGTATTGTGTTTGAAGATGGAACTCAGAAGATCATTTGTATCTGTCCTCGGGGCTTTCAAGGTGGTAAGAAAATGTATGTACATAATCATAAACTTCTATAGTAAGTACTATGAACATGTAATCTTGTGAAATTCAACAGTTTCCCAGAAAAAATAGTAGCCCCAAATTTTGTAGAATTTACCTGATAAAACACTAGTTAGAATTCTAATGGGTGAAAATGAAGGATTTGTATGAGTTTTGGGGTTTTTCCCCCGACCCCCTGAAAATTTATTTTTATTTATTCCACTCTCAAAGTGCATATTGAGAACAAAGATCAGTCAAATGCTATTCTTAATGATTTCCTAAAAATATAGTATTCTTTTTCCTTTAAGTGTATGAAGTGAGACTAAGCAATTATTTATCTTCATTTGACAGATGAGAAACGGAAGATTAATACCTACTCAGTAATATTGTGCCCAATAAATATTCAAACCAGGTTCTAACTGGTTAATTATTTTATCAAAGTTTATTTCAGAAGCTCAAAAATATGAATGCATTTTCCAGTGTGGCTAACTGTCTCTTGAGTGGTGATTTATACTTTGATATGTTCTGAATGCTTTGGATGACAATGATGAGGATAGAGTGCAAGAAAGCTATGATTTATCACAAATGATACACACAATGAACTACTGGGGAAGTACAGAGTAGGATGTAAAGAATCTCTGGCTCTCTCTCTTATTATACTGATCTTAAATATTGTTTCGGCTTCCCTCCTAGTCTATCACTGCCACTTGATAAATTATTTAAAATGGAAGGAATTTGACATAGTATTAAAAAAATCTATTCTATTAGATTATTAAATTAAATGAACTATAAATTAATTTTAGTCATAAAGTCATTTTCACAAAATAACCATGGACTTGACTGTGGGATTAAAAGCATTTAGGTTATGTTTATTTCTTTTTTGCAAAAGTTCTGTTAAATATAAAATTTAGGGGAAAAAACTCATTTGTTGTTATCACTGTATTAAAAAAAGTAATACAGAATCACTAAAAAGAGTTTTTAATATTTAACAAACATTTTAAAAGCCACTATTCATTCAAATTAAAGCTGCACATTTTCTAAATCATCTTATTTCCATATATTTGACCATAATTATTTCTATTTAAATCAACAACTGATGTTCTTAATCAGAACTTTTGGGTTGCAATTATAATTACTTAAAATGGTAAAATGAATAATTATTTGTTTAATAGATTCAAGACATTCTTAAAAGACAAATGACAAGGTAATTCCATGGGGATCACAGTTTGGAGATCACTGACATAAAGTATTTCACATTAACTGGGGCTGAAATATATAGGTAACCATAATATTGGATAATATTTAGTTCCTTATATTTTGGATTTTATCTAAAAAGTGTATGTGTAAGAATATTCATGTACTTTGAAATTTCCATGTCTACCTTCCCAAAGAAAATTAAAATCTCCATGAGAGTTAAAAGATTTAATAAACTTTATGATATAGTTGTTTTTCAATTAAGAGATTTTTATTTTGAAGCCCAAGCAAATTCTCAGTTGTGCAGGACTCTAGAAGTGATATAAAAAGGAAAACCTAGAAGACTTTGAAGGTGATATCTGTCCAGTAGCTAAATTACATCAAAATGTATACCACAGTTTATTTTCTTCTCTCATAAAGCTTCTATGTACACTCTTCTGCACAATACATGTTGGTAATAAAGAGTCAGAAGCTAAAAAGAGCTTCAAAATAAAAGGGAGAAGAATTAATTTTGAGTGCCCGCTATATGCTTACAGCTTTACATACAAACCTCACAATAACCTTAGGAATGGACATTATATATTGTAGGTAAAGAAGGATATGGAGATTAAACCACTTGTCTAGTTTCATATCGCTGGTATATAGCAGAGTCAAGATTCAGACCTACATACATATAAACCAAAATCTTGTGCTCTTTCCCTATAATATAAATACTCAAGAGGATCTAAAAATATACCAACTCCATTTCTTTATAGCATATATAAGAGCTTAGAAGCCCAAAGAGGTGAAGTAACTTTCAAAAGTACGTAGATAACGGGCTTTTAATCCTGAAAAACATGTGGTAGATGCACTTCTTCCTATATTCCCACTAAGTGCAGCTAAAACCCTCTATATTATATACTAACTATACATAAGTAGGCTCTCAAAGGTAGAGAGAAGAAGGCAGACCATCTAGGGAACTTAGGACCCAAGGGAAGACATGCCAGTTCATTCTCTAAGTTTTCGTTTTGTTTATATCACAAACTGAGTGCTGAAGAAGTTGACATCAATTAGCACAACAATAACAAAGAGCCCCAATGGGCCTGTTCTCTATAGCCAGAAATAAGGAAAAGGGCACCAAAGCAAGATAGAAGTTGTTTAGAAGGGTGTTGTATGTAAGTGATGAATCACTAAATCCTACAGCTGAAACTAATTTAACTGTATGTTAACTAACTTGAATTTAAATAAAAACTTGGAAGAGAAAGAAGAAAGAAAGAAAGAAAGAAAGAAAGAAAGAAAGAAAGAAAGAAAGAAAGAAAGAAAGGAGAAAGAAAGAAAGAGAAAGAAAGAAAGAAGAAAAAGAAAGAAAAGAAAGAAAGAGAAAGAAGAAAAAGANTTTAAATAAAAACTTGGAAGAGAAAGAAGAAAGAAAGAAAGAAAGAAAGAAAGAAAGAAAGAAAGAAAGAAAAGAGAAAGAAAGAAAAAGACAGAAAGAAAGAAGAAAAAGAAAGAAAAGAAAGAGAAAGAAGAAAAAGAAAGAAAGAAAGAAAGAAAGAAAGAAAGAAAGAAAGAAAGAAAGAAAGAAAGTAGGGAAGAGGGAGGGAGGGAGGGAGGGGGGAAGGAAGGAAGGAAGGAAGGAAGGAAGGAAGGAAGGAAGGAAGGAAGGAAGGATCTGTTCTACTCCATGCAAGCATAACGGAGAAAACAGTGGCTCCACCTCTATCCCAATCAGCAAAATTTCAGTGGGAAGCCTAGACTTTCAAACTTACCTAGCTGTAACAAGGTATTCTGTTCCTCCCACAGAGGGGTGATGTCAGGGAAGGCCTATTGAGAACCTAGGATTCCATCACCACCCAGAAATAACAAGCACCCCTGCCCCTCCCTGTAGGCGTGATGTGGGAGGGTCATAATGGGAAACTGTGAATTTCACCATATTCTAGTAGTGACAAGACATTTTTGTCAAATAAGAGGCAATAACAAGGTGTTCCTAACCCTGCCAGTCAGGGTGGATGTCTAGTGAGGATTCTGAACTCTCACCCACATCCAGCAGTTATGAGGTACCTTTCACCCCCCCCATCTCAGGGTATTAACAGAAGCTCATCTGGGGAAGAACTTTCATCTCAACCTGGCAGTAATAAGGAAGATTTCTCTCCCCTCCCCAACCATAATGATTCCAGAGGAGACTTGATAAAACAGAAGATTTAAATGAGATTCAGTGTGTTGTAAGATGATATTTGAAATGTCATGGATAATCATGAAAGAAATCCATCATACCATGAATCAGAAAAATCTCAGATTGAATCAGAAAAGACAATCAACAGATACTTGCATTGAGAAGATACTGATGTTGGAATTATTTAACAATGTTTTCAAAGTAGCTCTTATAAAAATACTTCAACAAGAAATTTATGAACATGTTAGATGAATTAAGAGATACAAACTTCTGGTTATAAAGTAAATAAGTCACGTGGATATAAAGTACAGCACAGGGAATATACTCAATAATATTGTAATGACTGATGATAATGGTAACTAGACTTATTATGGTGACCACTTCATACTGTATATAAATGTCAAATCATTTTGTTGTACACCAGAAACATAATGTTGTATGCCAGTTATACTTAAAAAAAAGAAATTACAAACATGCTTCAAACAAATGAAAGCAAAATAGAAAGTCTTAACCAAGGAATATAAAATATAAAAAAGAACCATGTAGAAATTTTAGAACTAAACATAAAACCACTAAAATTAAAACTAATGTTTATGCTCAGCAATAGAATGGAAAGAACAGGGGAAAGAATCAGTGACTTAAAGATTGACCAATACAAATTACCCAGTCTGAGCAACAAAAAGGTAATAGACTGAAAAAAATAAACATCCTCAAAGACCCATGGGTATGTAATAAAAGAGCTAAAGTACATATCATCAGAGTCTCAGTAAGAAGATGAGAAAGAAAGTGGTACTAGACAAGTATTTAAGTAAACAATGGCTAAAAAGCTCCCAAATTTGGGAAGCAAACAAAATACCTATAAACCTACAGATTAAAGAAGCTGAGGAAACCCAAAACAGGATAAACCAAAGATATCCATGCCAACACCATCATAATCAAACTTCTCAAAACAAAAGACAATAAAACAGAGCCTTGAAGGGAGCAAGAGAAAGACTATACCTTACTATGAGGAACTATTCAAATAACAGTGGACTTCTAATCAGAAATCAAAGAAGTGTCATGTCATTTTTCAGGTAATTAAATAAAAAAAGTAGCCATCCCAGAATCCTATATCCTGCCAAAGTATCATTTAATAATGGAGTAGAAATTAAGACGTTCTCAGACAAAGGAAAGCTAAAAGAATTTGTCACTAGCAGAACTACCCTAAGAGACTGGCTTAAGAAAACTCCTAAAACAGAAAGAAAACAAATAAAAGGGGAAACTTAGAATATTAGAAATGAAGAAAGAACAAAGAATACAAAAATGAGTAAATATAATGGACTTTTATCTCTTGAGTTTCCTAAATTATATTTGATAATTAAGGGAGAAATTAGAACATTATTCTGATGTACTTCTCAAGGTATAGAAGGAAGTATTGAAGACAGTTTATATTATAAATGGGTGAAAAGACTTTAAAGGGAATTAAGTTTTCTATACTTCACTCTAACTGGTAAAATGTCTACATTAGCACACTATGATAAATTATGTATATAAGTGTAATACCTAGAATAACCACTAAAAAAATAAATACAAAGAAATACAGTCAAAAACACTAACCATACATAAAAGGGAATTCTAAAAAATATTTAAGTAACTATTGATACACAAAACAACTTTGGTAGATTTTATGAACAATCTGGGGAGAGAAAAAAAATCTCAAAATGTAACAGATTTGATTTGATTTATGTAACATTTTTTGAAATGGCAAAATTATACAGCTGGGTAACACATTAGTATTTTTGAAGGGTTAGGAATCGTAGGGTGAGAAGCATGAGTGATATCATAAAGGAGTAGCATGAGAGGAATGTTTGTGGTGATGGAATAACTCTGGATCTTGATTGTAGGGGCAGTTACATGATTCTACACATGTGATAAAATGCCTGAACTATAAACACACATTGTATCAATATCACTTTTGTTGTCTTGCTGTTATACTATAGTTGCACAAGATAAAACCTTTGGAGGAGACTGGTGAAGGGTACCCAATATCTGTCTGTAATATGATTGCAACTTCTTAGGAATCTATTTTTCAATAAACATTAACAAATACATAGATAATAGCAGAACTTGTTTAAGTGTAGATTAAAAAATAATAGCAATAAAATGCAGAGGCTGGGAGTCAGAATATTGGGAACCAAGCTAGGCATATTTTCTTGACGATCCCTCAGCAATTCACTAAACATATTTCTGATCAATAATATAGATAACAACAACAACAAAAACAAACTTGATTAGACCATCAGGGAAGGAACTCTAGATCAAGATACAGGCCAGTCCATGCCTAAGAACATATCTATCATATGGCAAATATTTTTGAAAAAATTGCAGACTCTGTTCTCATTCTTGAAAAATAAGCATCAGTTCTTATGAACTTTTCAACAGAAATACTTGGTAAAATGACATTTACAAAATCTGGGTGGCTNACATATCTATCATATGGCAAATATTTTTGAAAAAATTGCAGACTCTGTTCTCATTCTTGAAAAATAAGCATCTGTTCTTATGAACTTTTCAACAGAAATACTTGGTAAAATGACATTTATAAAATCTGGGTGGACATGTTGGAGACCACTAGAATCATCTACTGAGCCTGGATGGCTCAGTTGGTTAAGCATCTGACTTCTGCTCAGGTCATGATCTCAGAGGCCTGGGATGGTGCCAGACCTAGGGCTCCACACTCAGCAGGGAATCTGTTTCTCCCTGTCCCTCTGCCCCTCCCCTGACTTCTGCTCTCTCTGTCTATGTCTCTCTCTCTCTCTCTCTCTCTCATTCTCTCTCTCAAATAAATAAACAAAACCTAAAAAAAAAAAATCTGTGGCCTTCAATGCATTTTCTCCTTCAGTGGGTGTAACTCATCTCAAAAGAAATGCATTGGACAATTTCCAGGCTCTTACTGACATTCCAGTTATTAGATGTTAATAACTCACATGAATCATCAAAGGGACGAGGTTTGGGAGGTGAGCCTTTCACATACTCTCTTTTAAAAATATAAAGAATACTGTTATCCTGGAATAAAGCTCTAGAATAAACTTGAAACTCTTTAAAAATAATTTTGGCTTCTCAAGTAAGACTAATTAGGTGATTCTAGTGGTCTTCAACATGAAAAGAGGAAGTAAAAAACATGAGTTAATATAATTATTATTTTTTAGTATTTATATGGCTTTTAAAGTGATTTTATATAATATAATGTCCAAATCTTGCTGTTTTTAAAATCAGCTGGTTTTTTACAAGCTATTCTTCACATTTTATAAATGTTAATACTTTTAAATTTGTTTGATGAAAACCTTATAACTTTTTATATCAAATGGACACATAATATTATTACTTTTGCATTTTGCTTTAGTTTAGATTAATTGGTATGTACCACAGGAGTGGTGATTTTTAGTACTACATAAGAATAAAATAATTAAATTTTAAGAATAGAGATATTCTCTAATTATTAAATTTTGATCAGTGGTTATCCTCAGTTTTACGTATTCTGAGTGCCAATAGTCATTGTTACTTGAAAATTTTATAGCTTACTTCTCCTTTTTCATAAATTATTCTCTCAAATTATTTTTATGTGATAGATATTTATATATTAACTTGGGAAATGTTTGAATTGATAATATAAACCTAATTTAATATTTTGATCTGAATACTTATTCATATTTACTAAAAATTTATTAATAGAAAACTGTTAGTTTTTTTGGGACCACGCAACGCTATAAAACTAAAATATTGACCCAAGCTATCTTAATCTTTGCAGAGCACATAGCTGGACTATAGTAAATACCTAATAGGTATTAATGAATAGATATGTCTTCATGAGAAAAATAAACAAGAAGAGTAAAAATAACTTCAAAAATGAAATAAAACAGTTTACAGCCATGTAACCATGCTATATTTTTAAGCAAAATATACATTGCTTATATGTGTGTGTATGCATTCATATGTCTGAAATATCTGACAAAGTACTATTATTTAGTGAGCCATCAATATTTTGTTAAAATTACTTTCCAGAAGAAAATAAGACACTGAATGCATCCATAATCTTACCAAAACTCAAAGAAAAATAACCTTAATGGAAAATACTAAGTTAAAAATAGACTTACTACATAATATCTCTTCTTTTTTGTGTGTAATTATTGAATAAATTTCATTTTTTCTTTATGTTAGTAATACAAGAGATAATGCATGTTCAACATGTGGAAAGAAATAAGTAAGATTTCTCACTAAAACTGCCATTGTTTAAGAATAAAAACCCAGCGTAGTCATTGGCTATATAAGAAAAAAAAAAACAAAACTATATCCCAGCTAATGCAAAATTCTAGAAATTCTACACCATTCTCTCTGAGTCTATTACAGAGACATTTCATGGAATGGCAAATACTTATTACTTTCACCAAAACTCCCACACCCCCAAATAAGGCAAACATTATTTTGAATCACAAAACTCTTTTTGAAACTTACTCATGTCCTCAAAATTCTTGTTAATGTACTCTAGGAAATGATTGACATTGGAGTATATAAATATGATATTCATAATGGAGATCAATTTGCCATGCTTTTTTTAGGCAACATTCTAAAGACACCCTCTAACATCTAAGCCCTACTGGTTAATGCATCTGAAATGGTTATAAGAATTCTACATTATTGTAACATATAGTGTAATTTGTATCTAAATGTGAAAGCACTTCTCTAGATTTCAAACAACGTTGAAATAGAAAACATGCATCACATATGACACAGCGATTCTATTTCTAGTTATTCCACTCTAGAGAACTTCACACAGGTATCTACTAAACACATATGTGAGACGATTTATGGCAATATTTATTAATAACAAAAATAAAACCAATTAGCATGAATCAATAAGAAAATGGATAAATTTCAGTATATTCACAAAATGGAATGCAAGCAGTTAAAATCAATGGCCTAGTACTTTCTATATTCATTCTTTATTCATTCAACAAATATTCTCCCACCATTTTCCTCACTCATTTCACCCTGAGTCAGATGCTTTCCAAAGTCTCTTTCCATCAAGCTGGCAAATTATTACTTTTTTCTTGCTACTGTGCCTGCAATTCAATAGCTGTTACTCATTAATTCTGAGAAATAAAGAAATAGATAAGCATTTTATCTGTCAATATATTTTTTCTTTTTGATTAAGAGGCCAGAGTAATGGGGCGCCTGGGTGGCAGAGTCGTTAAGCATCTGCCTTCGGCTCAGGGCGTGATCCCGGAGTCCTGGGATCGAACCCCGCATCAGGCTCCCCCACTGGGAGCCTGTTTCTTCCTCTCCCACTCCCCCTGATTGTGCTCCCTCTCTCACTGGCTGTCTTTCTGTCAAATGAATAAATAAAATCTTAAAAAAAAAAAAAAGAGGCCAGAGTAACAAAGACAAATATATTTAGAATTAATTCCCTTTACTTAAAATCAAGTAAGGGAACAACTAACTCTCTCTGTGCACACCTTGTCTATTATCTTTCTCAACAGGAAAAACCCACTTGCCATTTTTTTTCTCCATAATGGGAATCAAAAGTCACATCCCAAGCAATCTTCTCAAATGTAGCAAGTCAAACTTTGAAGAATCTAAACAAATATATTTTTAATATCTTAGTATCTTAAATTGTGCTTAGAAGAAACAAAAGTTCCCTTTAGAAATATTAAGTGTTATTAGGTTGTCTGTTGAAATAATATAAATGAAAGCGAAGGTGAAATAGTTATTATTTCTAGAGATGATTTTCATTTTTTACTTTACTCATCGAATCCGGAAATGATACATTTAATGCTGCCCTCTTTTTGCTTCTTCCCACTATTTCTCATGATAATCCATCATAGTCATGTGTGGAAGAAAGTCATAATATTGTCATCAATGCCAGCTTGAATGACAGCTTATCCTAATAGCATGTCTTTACTACTTCCTGATTTCCTGTTAGGCTTTCAGCTCCAAGTTTGCTCTTAAACTTGTGTTTGCATTCATTGTATCAACTCACATTATTTGAAGTGTAATTTTCTTCAACCGATTTCTTTTATATACTCTCTTAGAGTTACTGGATAGAACCTTCTTGTGAGTAGAGGTTTTGCTCTATTTAATCTGTAACTTGCCAGGGAAATTGGCATTGAATCTGACAAGCAGAAATGAGCAGAAATGAGTAAATAGATAATGTTCACTCTTTCTGAGCTCATTTGGCTGTCTTTGCCTAATAAAATTACATTTCCATTGTAATTTAGCAGATTTTATTCATTATTGGGCTACAACAGATGTCTGTTCTGGTGGCATTCTTTTATTTTTCTGTCCTCATAATGTCCTTAAATTAATATTTTAATTTCTCTGAACTTCTTAAAACAACAGTAATTAAAACATATGAGTAATTATTTTTATAAATAGCAGAAGAGATTACATTCTGAGTTACTAAATAACATGGATCTGTGTCCCAAAAATTTAAATATGACTCATCTATTTATATATATTTCTTATTTGTTTGATGTTTTACTTAATATATGTGATTTTTAATCTGTGGTTTATAGACAAATAAAATTTTACTTACGGAAGTTTTCTTGTCAGTTCTATCCTTAAGGTGTATTCCTCATGGAATACAAGCAACAACATTTGCAGCTTAGTTCACATAATTAATTTTCTAAATGTATCAGGTTAAAAAAATTCATTTGTAAAACTATTTTCAGAATTATTTAAACATTACTCAAGACAAAATAATATTTTACCTTTTTCCCAGCTCTATTGGGATCTAATTGACACATAACATTGTGTAAGTTCATGTTGGACAATGTGATGATTTGATACACTTACATATTGCAAAATGCTCCCCACAGTAGGGTTAGTTAACACCTTCATCATCTCCCATAATTGTCATTTCTTTTCTGTAGTGAGAACACTTAATATCTACTCTCTTATCAACTTGTCAATCATGTAAGAATAATATAATTACAATTATATATTATAGTACAATTTAATAATATAGAATACTGTATATAATACAGAATAATTAACTGTAGTCACCATGCTGTACATTAGAATCCCTAGAATTTATTCATCTTATAAATGGAAGTTTGTACCCCTTGACCAACATCTCAGCATTTCCCCCACACCCACCCCCTGACAACCAACATTCTACTTTTTGACTTATGAGTTCATCATTTTAGATTCCATTTATAAATGATATCAAACAGTATTTGTCTTTCTCTAACTTCATTATTTAGCATAATGCCCTCACGGTCCATTCAGGTTGTCACAAATGGCAAGATCCCTTTGTTCTCATGGTTGAATAACAGTCCATTGTATATATTTACCACATCTTCTTTATTGATTCATCTTTGGATGGACACAGGTTGTTTCCATATTTTGGCTATTGTGAAAACTATTGCAATGAATTTTGAAGTTAAGATATCTACTGGAGAACCTGATTTCCTTTTGATATATACCCAGAAGTGGATAGCGGGATCATATGGTAAGTTCTGTTTTTAATTTTTGTAGGAACCTCCATACTGTTTTCATAACAGCTGAACCAGTTTGTATTTCCACCAACAGTACACAAGGGTTTTCTTTTCTCCATATTCTTGCCAACACTTATTATGTCTTGTCTTATGATAATGGCCATTCTGACAAGTGTGAGATGATATGTCATTGTGGTTTTGATTTGCATTTCCCTGATGACTAGTGAACTTTTCCTGTACCTATTGGCCATTTTGATTCCTTCTTTTGAAAAAAACATCTATTCAGTTCCTCTGCCATTGTTTAATCAGATTACTTGGGGTTGTTTGCTACTGAATTGTGTAAGTTCTTTATGTATATTGGATATTAACCTCTTGTCAGTTGGTCTGTAATTAGTCTCCCATTCCATAGAATGCCTTCTTCATTTTGTTGTTCCTTTTGCTCTGCAGAATCTTTTTAGTTTGATGTAGTCCCACTTACTGATTTTTACTTTTGTTACTTGTGCTTTTGGTGTCATACTCCAAAAAATCATTGCCAAGACCAATGTCAAGAAGCTTTTCCCTTCTAGAAGTTTTATGGTTTTAGGTCTTTTGTTTAAGTCTTAGTTCATTTCCTGGTTAATTTTTGTGAGTGGTTAGAATAAACGTCCAATTTCATTCTTCTGCCTGTGATGATCCAGTTTTCCCAACACCACTTATTAAAGAGACTATCCTTTCCCCAATGAGTATTCTTGACTCTCTTGTCAAATGATAGTTGATGGTATATAAGAGGGTTTATTTCTGGTTTCCCAATTCTGTTCTACTGGCCTACAAGTCTATTTTTTATGCCAGCACCATACCATTTTTATTACTATAACTTTGCAACATATGTTGAAATCAGGTAGGGTAATGCCTCCAGCTTTGTTCTTTCTCAGAATTACTTTGGCTTCTTGGAGTTTTTTGTGATTTCATACAAATTTTAGGGTTGTTTGTTCTATTTCTGTGAAAAATACCATTGAAATTTTCATAAGGATTGAATCTGTAGATGGGTTTGAGTGGCATAGACATTTTAGCAATATTAATTCTTCTGATCAATAAACATAGGCTATCTTTCCATTTATTTGTGCCTTTTAATATGCTGTTGAATTTGTCTTCCTTATATTTGGTTGAGAATTTTTGCGTGTATATATCTATATTCATCAGGCTTATTGGCCTGTAGCTTTATTTTCTCGTATGGCCCTTATTTGGCTTCAGTATCAGTGTAAAGCTGACTTTATAAGTGAATTTGAGAGTGCCCTCTTCTCTTCAATTTTCTGTAAGACTTTGAGAAAGATTGGTTTTCATTCTTTAAATGTTTGGTAGAATTGAGCAGGGACACCACCAGGTCCCAGCCTTTATTTCTTGGAATCTTTTTGATTACTGATCCAGTTTCCCTACTCTTTATTAGTGTATTCGGATTTTCTTTCTTCATGATTCAGTCTTGGTATGTTGTATGTTTCTAGGAATTTGTCCATGTCTTCTAGGTAACTCAATTTGTTTATGTAGAATTGTTTACAGTAGTCTCTTACTCCTGAAAGTTCTCTGCTGGATTCCTGAGCTTCCACAAGAGCTCTCTGTGGTCTGTAAGTGATTGTCTAAGAGAATTCTCCAGGAGCTCTCAACATGTGGCCAAGAGAAGCTGGAGCTGGTTCATAGGTCACAGGAGGGTCATCTGCTGGGACTAAGGTCTGTATGTTTATTACTTGATGCCCAAGTATGTGAGACTCCTCCTAGGCCACTTGATGTTTAGTGCTGAATCCCATAGCTCCTACAAAGGCATTTTTGTATGTGGATGAATGCCAAATTGCTGTTATTGAGAAGAGATGCCTTATTTCACCATTTTGCTTATATTACTCCTGCAAACTATTATTTTTAAATAATGTGTTCATTTAATTTACAAACAATATTGTCACTAGACAAAGGTCGTTAACACGTCAGGCTTCCTAAACCTAGGTTAAGGCAAGTATTAAGTGCTTTTCTATATGTTGTTGAAGATGAGTTTAATAATTATGTGAATTAGATGATAATACCCAATTTTACATAAGAGAAAACAGTGGCTTTTAGAGAAGTTAACTTGTTTCAAGCACCTCTTTATAAACGAAAATTCAAAAAATGAAAGCACAAGGAGAAGAAAATCAAGACCTCTGTTCCTGTAACCAAGGAAGAAATATACATGCATTATTTAAATATCCCAAATAATGTGTTCACTCCATCTTCTATACCATGTGGCCTTTATGAAAAAATATTAAAAATTTTAAACTTTTTTTTTTGCTGAGTAGGTAAAACATATCAAAGTGGTGAAATAAACTCTAGAAAGCAAAAGTCAGCTCAATTTATTCAAGAAATAATTAAAAGATTAACAGAACATTTATTTCCCTCAGGTTGGCATGATTTCATCTCTGCTTTTTATTTCTATTCTCATCCTGATGATCAATCATGTTATGCACAGCAACCTGTCAAAATGTGCTATATTAGCAAATCTGGAATGTTTTGCTCATCTTTCCCTCGAAGCCCACACATTTTAATAGGACAAGTGAACTCAAATTGGTATTTGGAAAGAAATAAAAGCATAGACTAAATCAAGATCATCTTGCTTTGATAGTCTTTATGATTTTTTCTATTGGCTAAGAAGTGCTTGATAATCATGGTAAATGCTTTGTTAAATCAGAAATTTTTAGCATTCTCTGTGGAAACATATCTTACGATTTTAACTAAAATAGGGGGAAAATGTACATTTTTTACTATGTAAATCTTTTAATGACTCACAGTGTTCTGTAAAAACAACTAATATAAACTCCTCCTTAGTCAGGAAGATATAGTTTTGCTCATTTGACATTTTTTCTATCTACAGTTAAACTCTTTCAGGTTAATTCCTTTCATATTAACAATTTATTTTACTTCTTCAAAGATTAGTAACTTTTATCAACTAATGAAAGAATGGCATAAGCTCCCCAAATCACAGTATTTTATTAGACATCCAAAAAGAAGAACACCAAAATATTTTTTAATCACTTTGAGTATCTAGTAAGGTTAAGTATTTATTAAGCTACTTTTTTTTAGTATCTTTAATTTTTTTTAACTGAGGTTAAATTGACACATAACATAATATTGATATTATATAATATAATATAACATTATATTAGATTCAGGTGTACAGCATAGTGATTCAACATTTGTATATATTGCAAAATCATTACCACAGTAAGTCTAGTTAACATCCATTATCATAGTTATTTTGTATTTTTTATCTACTTTCTTAGCAACTTTCAAATATTTAATATAGTATTAATAACTATAGTCATCATCATGATTACTTATTTTATAACTGGAAGTTTCTACTTTTTGATCCCCTTCACCCATTTCACCCATCCCCTACCCCTACCTCTGGCATCTGCCAAACTGCTCTCTGTATCTATGGGTTTGATTTTGTTGTTGTTGTTGTTATTGTAATTCCACATATAAGTGAGATCATACAATATTTGTATGTTAGGCTATTTATAACAATTATGCTGCATCCTGCTACAAGTAACCAGAGACCTAACCAAATATAACTTAAAAGTAAGATTTATTCTTTCATATAATAAGATTTATTAGTTCATATTACAGAATTTCTAGAGAAAGTGTGGCTTCAGAATGGCTAATTTAGAAATGCAACATGTTTTCTTTCAAAGTCATAAGATGGTTGCAGCAATTCTAGGCATCATCATTTTACTCAGCAACATACGAAGACCCCAAACTTATTCCTTTGTTGAGATTGAGAAAACTTTGCAGGAAATGCCTCAACAGATGCCTCCTTACCTTGTATTCACCAGGTTTGCGTCACTAGCTTGTACCTGAGTCAATGTCAAGGGGAATGGATGTTACACTTTATTTGTTCACTGGTCAAGTCAATGCCAATATGTGAATTAAATTTATTTTCTTTTATCATAAAATAAGGAAAATGGATGTCAAGATGGTTTTTGATAGACAAATAATGACTGTCAATAACTTGTGCTGCTAAAATCTCTAATGCATTTTCTTATGTTGTGTGCAATACATATTATCAAAACATAAACAGGAATGTATCAGTTCTGCTAATTTCACAAAGGAAATTAATTTGCCCCTTTTGGGTTTTATTCTGTTATGTGATATCTGTTATGTGGTATCTGTTATGTGATATCATGATATCATATATAAACACATATGGACATATATAGAAAATAAATACAAATTTTAAAGTATATGCATATAAGCAAATATGAAAAATAATTAGAAATATGGAAATAAGGTAGAGAATGGAGCGTTAAAATGTAGGCTTTATTTTTTAAGGTGAATAAAATAGTCTGTATAAAACAAAGAAAAGTAATATAGTAATGACACTACCAGAAAAGAGAGATTAACCAGGGCTCACACTATAGTGGAAACCTTTGTAGAAGTGGACATTGAACCCAGTAATGAATATTAGGTAGATTTCAAACAGAAGAACTAAAGAAGTAAAGTGTTAGGAGTGATGGAAACAGAAAGAACAGGTGTATGGAAACAAGGATGAGCTAAGTAGATGGAATCTGGTTTGAGGGTAGTGGAGAGTTGAGGGCTTAAGATCATGTGTGATAAGTTCAAGACCAGTTTTTTAAAGCTCACCCTTTCATACTGCTGTTTCTGCAAATCAAAGAAAAGGTGCCTATGGAAAGGTGACTATGGGGAACAAAAAAAAGCTCTTAATTTTGTTCCAATGACAGAATCATGGTTTTATTTACTCACGTTGACATTGAGTAAGCTACTTAACTCAGTTGAAAAATGGGAATGATTTTCACTCCTATTGCTCAGAAATGTGATAATGCAATAAGCAAAAGCATCTTAAAACATCTTGCATAAATCTTCAGCTATTAATAGTGATTAATATATATTAGTATGTATTAGTAGTAACAGTACCAATTACTTCCTGTAACATTTACATAGATCAATAGCTACAAAGATGTGATCTTACCACTAGATCTAGGTAAACACTTGAGTATTTTTTAGCACATGGAGTTAATGTATTAACAATATTGAGACTCAAAGTAGTTAACTGTCTCAAATTGAAAATTAAATTACAAATTGAGCAGAAATCTTTGCAATAAGAAATCTGTTTTTATGTTACTGTGATTTGTAAGAGTGACCATTCTGGGATAACTTGAGAGTTTTCATCAAATCCTAATGTATCTGTTATGAAAATGTGTGGACTAACACCATTTTTTAATTTGTAGTATCAGTACAAAAATAATACTTTGTAAAGTCACAATCGTAGGCAAGTGTTTGATGCTAAGAAACCATTATTGTAATGAATTTAATCCTCAGGGGTTCTTTGGGAAGTATTCTCTGTTGAAATTTCATTTAAAGGATTAATTTAAGAATGGTTGAAAATAAAGAACAGATGACTCATCTGAAAAGAATCCACAAAGAGATCAATGTGTGCCATAACACTTTATGTCTGAACTTAATAGCGCTGCGAAGTCTTAAAAAGCGCTGAATCGAGGGCGAGTCTTTACACAACGGCATGTTATTAACCCATACCTGATAATAAACAAGCAGCCCCATCTGTCGTGTGGTGGTGTGTTCTCTCCAGACCTCACAGACTCAATGCTGTACATGTCAGTGTTCAAGTGTAAATCACAGAGGGCCACCCAAATGCTTTGGAAACGGAAGAGTTGTTTAAACTAAATAAAAGTGCGTCCAACGTGACAGTCTGTGTGGATTACTTTTAAGTTTATTGCATTGTGTGGCATTACCTCACCAGATAAAACTCTGCATTGTTCTAGGTTCAGGTTGCATATTTGAATTCAGGTGTTTTGTCCCCCTCCACACTTCACATGTTTCAATTTTATTTATGCATGTGTTAAGTGACTTAAAAACTCTATTTTATGTTACACCTCATTATTTAAATCCCTCCTCTCAACTAAAATGCCAACTGACTGTCAAATATCTATGGGCTTTGCCTGAGAACAACTACAGAACATTTCTTTCTTAATTTTTCGTTCTTTTATTTTTTCTACAACATAAGTAAATCAAAACAATTTTCTAGGTGGAAACTATTTATTATTTATAATAAAAACAAAAGTTAACCCTTATCCTTACCAGAAAAATAAAAGTAGCTAGAGTCAAAAGGCCAAATTATCGGGGCGCCTGGGTGGCACAGAGGTTAAGCGTCTGCCTTCAACTCAGGGCGTGATCCCGGCGTTCTGGGATCGAGCCCCACATCAGGCTCCTCCGCTATGAGCCTGCTTCTTCCTCTCCCACTCCCGCCTGCTTGTGTTCCTTCTCTCGCTGGCTGTCTCTATCTCTGTCGAATAAATAAATAAAATCTTTAAAAAAAAAAAAAGGCCAAATTATCATATTATTCATTTCCCTAAACAGAGATCTGTTAGTTTATAGGGCATACCTTATTATTTCTACTCAAATACTTTTATGTGTCTGTTGTGGCATGTTTAAAATAAAAATTGATTTTAACTTTTTTTCTTTATTCCGAAGTATTTATTGGGAATTTATTAAGTATTAAGCAAGCTAAGATGTAGATATACAATGAATCCCAAATAATAAATACTCCCTCTATTTACAGAGGGAATAGACTACTTAGTTTGGGAAACAAACAAATAGCATTAATTGGGCATCTATTGATTTGTGAGAAGAAAAAAGTATATTCAAGGAAACTGCAATATATACACATGTAAAACTTTCTTTTTTTCTTTTTTTTTTTAGCTCAGTATTTATCAGTGTTTGTAAAATGGGAACTACTGAGTGAGTTTTAGACAACACCTTAGTTCATGAAGGGTGAAGAGGAAAAAGTTGTAAGAAACAGTTTAATTGAAGGAAATGACTCCTAGGACAGACTTCTTGGCAGTAAAAGGTCTGCATATTGGTCTTAGCTCCAATATGAAATTGCTCCAAAATGTCTGGGTTTTTCCCTTTATTTTGTTAGTTATAAAGTCCACTAAATATAGTAATTTGGATGAACAAATATCTTGTTTTAAATCAGAAATACTCCTGGGATAATTATTAATCCCATTAGGGTAAAAAAATAACTAAGCTACATTGCTTTCTTACTGTAACAACATAAGCAACATCAAAAAATGGAACATGTTTGTGGAAGGAGAGGTAGGTAATTTTGGAATGGCGTAAATTTTGCCAAGAATGGGTCAGACCAGAGTTGTAGTTCTTCAGGGTGGTTTAGAGCTTATGAGGTCTCATGAGAAAGCAGAGGAAAAGCAGAGCTGGAAAGGGGAAAAGGCTATCGCCTGTGGAATCAAAACAAACTGGCCAGAAGAGGAAGAGGCCATTTTCTCCTCAAATCCCTTCTCCAGAGAATGAGGAATAATAGGCACATGCTGTCAGCCAAATAATGGGTTAAAGCAGCTATTTGTGGGCTTGCTTGGGAAACACTAACATTTAACCTAGTTTATACATAAAAATATGTTCTTAGTCCCAAACAACTGACTCATAACTGCACTTTTGGAATACAATCCATTCATAAATTGTGGTCTCCTCCTATAATTACATTCAGACAAAAATTCTGTGACTCATAAACAAATTAAACAAATAATTTCCTTCCCAAACATCTGTTAGTATGAATTGCACTCTTGTACACCAGCCACAAGATGCCTTATAATAACATGTGTGGTACAACCTTAGCATATGAACAACATGAAGTCATGAGTTCTTATGGACCTGGTTAGTCATGATTAACCATTTATTCAGACTCTTTTCCCAAAAATTTTAGTCCAGACTTTTGAGGTCAGTAGATACTAACGTCGTTTCTTTCTTGGACAATCTGCAGGAAACATTATTTTTGAAGATAATAAACTCTGGCACTATTACTAATGACCTTATCTTTCATTTTATAATATTCCCACAAATTCCATTTACATTTTTATGGTTTAAATTAATTAAATCCATTTGACATCAGTGGAAGTAGTGACTTTACTGCAGAGAATAAATCCAATAACTACGTATTGTCACAGATTTCAGAAGTAGTTGCTTACCGATAATATAGATATAAAGTAAGTAAAGGATGTCATTTGCCTAAATGTTTAACTAAATTAATTAATAAGGAGACAGCTCTCTAGATGTTGTCAAAGCCAATATTTTAAAGTGATAATGTGAATAAAAACAGATATTATATCATATGATAATAGTGCTTGTTAGTATTCAGTGCTTATAATATTCTAGATCTATTCTATGGCTATATGGAAATATATCATTTAATTCTAAGAAAAGTCTGTAAGATAGTTACCAGATTTATGACACTCTTAAAGTGAAGGAAATGAAGGAGAAAAAGATTAAGCATCTTGTTCAAGATTACATAGCTAAGTGGCTCAAGTTTATACAGCTAAGTGATAGACTATATGTACACCATTAATGTGAGTAAAAGAAATATTTTGTGCAATTGTTAAAAACTTAGATGCTACATCAAAGCATATATTAGGCAGTTTAGAAGTTTTTTGAGGTATTTATGATTTTACTTTGTTACTTTATGTCCAGGAGCTCCTAACTTCAAAAGCTATATTATAGAGATTATTTTTCTACATTTGTATTTTTAAGAGACCCCTTGTTATGTCAAATAAAAACTTATATGGGTCTCTTCAATAAAAAGCACTTTTGCAGATTCGGAAGGAAGGAAGGAAGGCCGGCCTGGTGAAAGAAAATTAAGTTGAGTTGTTTCATATAGACATGTCTTCTCAAAGTCACACCCACTCAGGAAATTAACAATGTCTATAATATGGTGTAGTATATAATAATTGACACAAGAATATATGTAAATAAAGTGAGCAACCAAAGGCAGTAAAAGTACATGCACATACCAGTCCAGAGGAAAAAGTCCTTGAAAGATGAATATATTCAACTAGTTAAGACATACACATGCTAATCTACAAATTGCATTTAGTGTGTAGAACTTTCCTTAGCTTATCCAATGTAAATATTAAAACATATAGAAAGAAAGTAAAGAGTAAGATTTTCAGAAAGGTATTTGGGGTCTCTACTAGGTGTCAATTACCTCAGAAAGTACTGGCAATCAGTCATTCCTTCTGTCTTCTGAATCTCGGTTGGCAATTTGGGTTTAGCTAGGCAGCCCCGCTGCTCACGGGGAGGGGGGTCACTCACCCACTGTGGTCGTCTAGACATTTACTAGAGCTGGGTAGCCTCACACAAACGTCTGATGGTCAGTGCAGACTATTGGCTGGGTTGCCCCAGTTCTCCTCCACGTGTTGCTCTCCTCTACCACTAGGTAGACTGGATTTCTTTAAATGATGGGGAGATTTCAAGAGGGTGAAAGCAAAAGCTCCAGGCTTCTTAGAGCCTAGCCCCAGAAGGTGATCAATTCTGTAGTATTCTGTGGGTTAAAATAAGTCACAAGGTCAACTCAAATATAAGAGTTGAGGAAATAGATGCCACCTCTTGATGGAGGCAAAACTGCATCACCAAGAGGCCTAGAAACAGATGGAAAAGTGCATGATCACAGTCTACTACAGGGCCACTAAGTGTTTTGGATAATTACTGAATTTTTCCAACAGCATATAAACATGTTGCTAAATTCTTCTGTCTTTCAAAAGAAAAAAACTTTTTCTTAACCCACTTCCCACTGAGATAGCGCATCATTTATTTTGTTTTCCTTTGTAACAAATTTTCAAAGAGGAGTCTGTTTTCACAGTCTGATCTCTTTCCTCCCATTCACTGTTAAACTCCATCCAGTCAGGCTTCACTCCTCACCACTCCACCAAAACTATTCTGGTCAAATCCATCAACAAACTCCATGTTGTTAAATCCAGTTGTTAGTTCTTAGCCCTCTCTTCTTCAGCCTCTCATCAGCATGTCATGTAATTCAACACTCCTTCCTTGTTCTTCACTTGCTTAGGATACCATACTGGTGCCCATGCTGACATCCTGCTGTGGGTAGCACAAATGAGAACTGCCTGCCCCAGGACTCTTGGATCCACTCCTGTATTTGTGTGTTGACTTCATGCTTCCAACTAGCTGCTCCCAGTCAATGGCTGAGCACAGCATCAGCACTAACATGTCATCCAGGAGATCTAGAACTCCTCCAATGGGGCTTCAGCTTTAGGACTTGTTATCACCTGGCTGAAACATTCTTAGAACTGCACTGCCATCTGAAACTCCTCTCCTTGATTCTCCTTCCCCCCACTCTTTTTTCACAGTTCTCAGACCTCCATCAATTTGAGAAAGTTCTCTTCACTTCCTTTGGCTACCTGCCTCCTTTTTTTCTTTATTTTTTTTCTTGCTGAAACTCTCTTCTGTCTAATGGTATCTTAATCTTATCTTGGTATCTGCTTCTCTGTGGACCCAAATTAACACACACTGTATTGGTTTTGCCCATACCTCACTGGTTACTCCTTCTCAGCATACTTTGATGATACCTCTTCTTTTGTACTAGATTCTGAATGTTGAAATACCACAGGGCTCAGTTTTTGGTCCCATGCTCTTCACAATCTATACTCATCCCTAAGTGATCTCATTTAGACCCATGACTTTAAACACCATCTCTGTATCAATAACTATCAAATATATATCCCCAGTCCAGAACTCACACAGCTCTCTAGTATATCCACTACCACCCTAATTGAGAGTTCTACTTGGACTTATAATAAATATTTCATTCTCAACATATCCAAGGATAAAGTCCTGACAAACCCCATCATGAAACAAACAAAAAACAAAAGTGACTTCCTTCATATCCTTCCCCATATCAGTTCAACAGTCAGACTCAAAACCTTGAAGCCACTCTGTTCCATTTTCTTTTCTTTCTTTCTGTCCAGTCCATTACTAAGTTCTATTGGCTATATTTTCTAAACATTTTAAAAGTCTTTCAAAGGTTCATCTCTCTGCTGGTGTCATCCTGAACTGAGGCAAGCAGTCTTGGTTAGATTATATCTTGGTTAAATTACTGCAGTAGCCTTCTAGCTTATCTTCCTGATTCTTGAGTTGCTCAATTATAGTCTATTCTCATTACAGTAGCCAGAGTGATGCCCCTCCTCAAAAACCTTCATTGGCTTCCCATTTCACTCAGAGTAACAGACAGAGTCCCCAGAACAGTCTTTTAGTTCTATATGATCTGAGGCCTTCTTACCCCTCTGGACTTGCTCCCTCCTCTCACTTTTAGTTTTAATACCCCAACTTTACTGACATTGCTCTTTTCAGAACATACCAAGCCTGCTCTACCTTAAGGTCTTTGCATCGGCCATTACACCTGCCCGAAATGATCTCCAATGATCCATGGAAAGGAATGCCGGGTTATCTGTGTTGCTAACTCTCTTCAAGACTTTGTTCCAACTCCATCTTCTCACATGTAATAACCTGACCACCATATTTAACATTGAAATCTACCTCTAATATCTACTCCTCAACAGGATATTTCCCATTCCCTTTATATGTGTGTGTATATATATATATATATATATATAGTAGCTAATTATTGCTAAAACAAAACTTTCAAGGAGTCTTTGTCAAAGATAATTTTCTCAGCTCAACACTTTGTCTTTCTCAAATAATCACTTTAGTTAAATGCCAATGCCTATATTATGCAGTGTTAACTAGTTAAAGCCTAATACAAATTATTATATTAACAGTTTCCTCAGTAATACTGGGACTTTAAAACTCCTGAACTTCTTCTTTACAACCTTCCTACTTCTTTTTAATTATTTTTGGGGTGTGTTTTAGATCAGCCATGTTCAGTCATTTTGCACTTAAATATTTACCAACAGGTTTATCCTTTCTTTTTAATATCCTTTATTCTTCCTTGGTAGTCATATGATGGAATATAACAATGAGAATGAACAAACTATAGATGCTCTTATAACATGAATGACCCTCACAAACAACATGTTGATCATAAGAAACCTGACACAAAAGAGAATCTACTATATGTTTCCATTTACATAAAGTTAAAGAGCAAACTAAATGAAACTATGGTGTTATAAGTCAGGACAGTGGTTGCCCTAGGCAAAGGTGGCAGGGGTTGTTGCTGGAACAGAACACAGGGAGCTTTCAAGGTTATGCATAACTGGTTGAGTTCACCTTAAAACATTCATCAGATTCTACATTTACCATTTTACAACCTTTCTGTAAGTATACTTCAACAAAAAGTTCCTATTAAAAGAAATCAGATGAAATTGTGATGTCCAACATTTCTACTTATAAAGTCTTGTTCTCACATGGCACAGATGCTAATATTGTCCTTACAAAACTATTATGAGGAACTATTAAGGCAATGCATATAAAACACTTTAAAAATTATAAGCATTACTATTATAAAGTAGTTTTATAAATAACAAAAAGTTAGTATCTAACTAGGAAAAAATAAATTTTTACTTGCTTTAATATGCTGAATTCTCTAAGAAAGTTTCAAATATTAAAATGTATTATATCTAAATTTATGAATAGAATCATAAAATAAACCAAGGGAGCAAATTAAAGATAGTCTAACTTCAAAATACATTAAAAATACTGCATAATACCTAATGCCTGCACAGTTAGGAAATGACTATATTCTCAAAGTTTCTATTTACAAATGAAAGATAGAATGCTTACAGCTAAAGAAACTAAACTTGTATAGGTATAAAAAGTTTAAAAAGTAGGTAACTGTGTATGTGTTAAATTTTTCACATTGTGTGGTTCTTTATAAAGATTTATTTATTTATTTTAGAGAGAGAGAGAGCAATGAGCAGGGGAAGGAGCAAAGAGAGAGGGAGAGAATCTCAAGCAGACTCCCAACTGAATGAGGAGCCCATCGTGGGGCTCAATCTCACTACCCTGAGATCACAACCTGAGCTGAAATCAAGAGTCGTACACTTAACTAACTGAGCCACCCCAGCACCCCTCTCATTGTGTTTTTACTAGAATATCAGGGCTGGAGATTTAAGGCAGGACTTAGAAGGATGCTATTTGTGTTCTGGGAGTATCACCTCTTGCAGAGGGAAGGAGTAGGGGTGTCTTTTCCTCCCCTCAGCCTAATGATAGGAGTTTGAACAAGGTCTCCAGAGAGTGCAGTACAAGCTGCACTAGTGTGTAACTCCTGCTAGAAAAATCTAAAGCAGCTTCATGCTCACATAATACAAATCGGGGAGAGAGGACTCTACCAATGTGTATGTGTATGTATGTTTGTATTTATAAATTTTATTTATATGTGTCATTTAAAATAATGAATCCACTCTTTTTTTAGTGAGATAGCTTAAAAACTGGTTGTTTTATTCTACAGGGGAGCAAACGGGAGAGGTGGTAGGGGAAGGGGAAAACGGGGAAAATATAATTACTGTTTCACAAATAAATAGTCAATTCACTAATAAACCGTGAATAAAAAGAAAATAGTGAATTATTAAGAAGATAAAGCAAATGAACATTGAAATCCACAGAAAGACGAGAAATCACAGTGGAACCACTTTAGTCAAAGGAAATTATTTTTCCCACAATCCTTCATTTGGAATTCTAATGCTATACTTGAAACAAGAGGAAGGTAGTGGAGTCTGTAATGGCCAATAGTGGTGTGGGAAATAATCCACAATGATGAATCCTGCAGAAGGCAGAAGGACAGGGGCTGCTGAAACCTTAATTTTATTTAGTTCTATGCTTAGAAAACCCAAGGGAAGAACTTTTGGTTGCTGGTTTTGAAGATTAGCTAGGAAAAAATATTCTAACACAACAGAAGGAGCTTATGACAAGTGATGAGTGCATTTCAAATATTTAAAGTTTTTTGTTTTTTCAAATAAGAATAGTTTCATCTGAATTCCTCTATGGTAGAAATATCACGTTATAAATGTGTTATTTTTTTTTCTTTTAGATTACAGATACTTTTCTTTTAAATTGCAGATAGTTTTTCAATTGAATTCTGGCCTGTTGCAAGTAACACTGAACACAATAGTTTTCTTAAAAGGAATGAATATAGGGGCACCTGGGTGGCACAGTCGATTAAGCCTCCAACTCTTGATTTCGGCTCAGGTCATGATCTTATGGTCCTGAGGTTGAGCCCCTTGGTGAGCTGGCCTGGAGCCCGCCTCCCCCCATGCTCAGTGGGGACTCTGCTTGAGATTCTTTCCCTCTGCCCTTCCCTCTGCCCCTCCCTTCGCGCATGTTCTTTCTCTCTCAAATAAATATATAAATGTCAAAAAAATGAATACATGCATATTAATTATAAAAAGTGAACACCTATTAAATAAAATGTTAAGATTTTTCAAAGCATAGGGCCTATAAAGCAACAGCAACAATTCTTAGGCTATTTTACACACATGCTTATTTTAATCATATAATTTGTACAATTTGCCATATTGAAAATGGACACAGACCCTCAGAATGTTTGATCAGGAGGGAACCTCAGGCATTACAGTTGGAGTAAATAACTAGTTGTGTTTGATGTCTAATGTCATACAGTAAGTGGTAAGAAAAACATGTTGTTTCTGAGATACTTCTGTCTACTTCAAGTGAAGGGAATAAAAAGAGAGACAGAGAGACAACAATGGTACCAAAGTAGGAGAAAAGGAGATTTCACTGGAGTAGTTCTAAGGGTATCTACCTATGCTGGGAAGTTGAGCCGCTTGTGAGAGAGGTTAGTTCAGAAGATGCAGTGTGCTATGTATCTGCAAGAAGATGCATTCATGGCAATACTTCCCTAGGGGTCAAAAATCAACCCATTCATGCTACCCCGACTATAAAGGGGTAGCTTGTAGAAGATCTTTGTGGTGATGGGGTAGTTCTGTATCATGATTGCATTGGTAATTGTAGGATTCTACACAAGATCAAATAGCATAGAACTTTACATATGTTTTACCAATACTGATTTCCTAGTGTTGACATAATGCTATAACTAGGTACAATATAACTATGGGGAAACTGGATAAAAGGTACACCAGACCTCTCTGCTATTTTTATAACTTCTTGTGATGCTGTAATTGTTTCCAAATAAAATGTTTTTAAAAATTATCCTCTCCATCTTAGAGTCCTGGCAATTGAGATGACAGGTGACTTTCCAAGCCTCATGTCAGATTATTCTGACCCTTATCTTACAGACAATCGTGGGGAATTTTCAATGTCTACCTGCAAGCAGAAAGAGTTAGAGGTCCATGGAAAACCTTCTTGACATAAGATAAGTCACTTTGGTCCCTGGTCATCTTGTGATCCATGCCTAACCACTACTACTTGCTCAAAGCACATTTCGTGCATAACTTCCTAGAATACGCAGAAGAATAGACCCCAATAGATTATGATTTTGAAGGAACAAAAGAATATAAGAACAACCAGAACAAAAGAATATAAGAACAAAAGAATATAAGTAGATAGCCCTACTCATATCAGGGACAATAAATCAGTGGTAAAACTCGAAGTACTGGTTCAAAAGTAAAAGGTTGACCTGACACACATTCTTGAGTTACCTTTGCTGGATTTAAACCTCTATGAGCATTCAAATATTAGACCAACTAAAGCCAGAGACTTGATGATGTTAACCCCTTGCCTGCCCTCATGACTTCAGTCTGAACTGTTACCTTAAGATGACTTTCGCCCCAATTCCATGCTCACTTCCTCATTTCACAAGTCCTTTCAAGAAAATGTATGCATCCTTCGTTTGAAACTTCCCCAATTTTGTTTAAGAAGGTGCTACTTTGAGAAATATCCCCAATATTCTCCTTTCCTTGTTGCAAGTAAAACTCTTCCTTTCCCTATGCTTTGGCTTGTTTGTCTTTTGGCTCAACACCCACCAAGAGGTGAACCCAGTTTCAGGTAATATACTTAAAAGTTGAATCTGTAGGGGAGGAAAACTAATTCTTTCTTTACCCTTCTAGATTCTTGGCTGAGACCCCTCTCTAAAAAAACAAAACAAACAAACAAACAAGAAGCCCCACAGATTAACAGGGGAGAAAAAAAGCTTACTAACATATATACCTCTTACACACTTGGAAAACACCCAGGAAACCTGAGCAACTCCCTGAAACAGCCTGAGCCACTATATTAAATACCATCTTCAACTAAAAATGAAAGAAGATATTGGGAGGAAAGCAGAAGCCAGTTGTGGCGGATTGCCATGCAAAGCACAGTAAACAAGGGTAACGTTGTTATGCAGATTTGTCTTTGTCTTCTCCACTGATAAAAGTTTCTAGAAATTTAGTGATCTTCTTCAAGGTACTGGGAGAAATCCTTAGAAATGGAGATTATCTTATAAATGTAAGGGTAATCTCTACTAGGTTTTCATAGCTTTTCCTGCATCTGCCATTTCTTAAAAGTAACCTGCTCAAAATAATCCTTATGCCAAAAAGTCGTGGTTTACGGTTGCAATTTATGCTCCCCTTCAAATCAAACTGGGATCTTTCTACATTCTGCTTTTAATTGCTAAGGGAATATTAGCCCTGCAACTGGCCTCCCACATATTCAACATGACACATTGTTATGTGTTGAATTGCATCCCCAAAAATGATATGTTGATGTCCTAACTCCTGTACGCCTGAATGAGAACTATGTGGAAATAGAATTGTTGCAGATGTAATCAAGTAAAGATACCTGAGTAGAGGACTCAGTTAGAGTGAGCCATAATCCAATATGGTTGGTGTCCTTATCAGAAGAGAAGACACAAAGACATAGAGAGAAGACCATGTGACAACAGAGACCAACTTTGGTTGAATGATGCATCTGCAAGTCAAGAAACTCTAGGGATTAACAGTTGCCACCCAAAGCTAGGAATAGATAAGGAAGGACTATCCCTCAGAGCTAGCAGAGAAGCATGACCATGCCTACACCTTAATTTGATCTTCTAGCCCCTAGAACTGAGTCAACAAATGTCTGTTGTTGCAAACCACCCAGCTCACAGAAATTAGTATGGCAGCGCTAGGAAACCAATCCATACCAAGAGGTCCATCAACTTGCCCCAAAGTACTATATTACTGTTTATAAAAAGAACATTCATGGGATGCCTGGGTGGCTTAGTTGGTTAAGTGCCTTCAGCTCAAGTCATGATCCCAGGGTCATTCGATTGAGTCCCATATCCAGCTCCCTGCTCAGCAGAGAGCCTGCTTCTCCGTCTGCTGTCACCCCCCCAGCTTGTGCTCTTTGTGTCTCTCACTCTTTCTCTGACAAATAAAAAAAAAATCTTTAAAAAATAAAAGAATATTCATTATAGAGAAAATTGAAAAGGAATAAAACTATTTGATCCATAAGACCTGTAGTAATTCAAATCCTTTAAAATATGGTTGCAAGAAAAATTTTAAGCATGATTAACACATTCCTTTTTCATGCAAGGAAAAAGGCAAAATAGAAGTTATAGCATTCATAATACTATAGCTTTTATGATACCCTTTTTAGCTGGGCACACATTTTGTCTAACAAAATACAAATCATGGGACAAATAATCTTTAAAAAACTGAAATCATTTCTTGTTTATGAGATGCTAGTTTTTTAATCAGGACCTTTAATTGAATATTTTCTCCTCCTACACACACACAAAATCATGCATCTGTAACAATAAAATCACAGCAGTTTGTTATATTATGAAAATGTGTTTGTTAATCAAAGAAAACATCAAGTTAATGTATTGCGTTGTGTTAATGTTTAGTTAATGGATACATTTTGTATTATGTGAGCATCTGCTGTGAGGTTTTTGATAAAGAATTTTCTCAAAGAATTGCTGATTAAAATTAATGCGACTGGATTTCAGTAGTTTCATGCAAATCTCTTAAAGGAAAAGTCCTTTAAACCTAAATCCTTTCTTTGATTAGCTCAACAAAACGAATGACTTTCTGACAAAGCTTTGAGTCACACACATTTTGATAGACATGTTTAAGTGCACATAAAAACTAGTTTTTAAGAAATGGCTACAATAAATGACCTGATTCATTTCATAAATAATAATTAAAGTTAATGCTAGACTTTTGATGGTAAAAAATGCTTCCTGATAATCCCTTATATTTGCATGAGGTTTAACAGATCACCAAATGCTTTTGTATAAATTACCTCAACATTGTCACTAATAAGGGAGTCAGTGGATGTTCTTTTCTATGACTGATGAAACTGGATTAGAAGAGTAATGTAACTTTTTTCAAGTTATTTAAACTAGTGAAAGGCAGAGATTTTATGCTTTATTGCCAGCACTCTTTTCATTTCTGTATAAATGGCTGTCAACCTATGATCACCTTACACTCTAATATGCTGCTATCTGACCAAAATGCCATATCATTTTTTCACTTCCTTTCCCCAATCACACTTGTTCTCCAGGGACATTTAAACAACACTTTTTATTGGCTAAATCCTGTGCCTAAGTATTCACAAATTCTTTCAGCTGGATAAACTGTTGTATTCTATTCTATCATTGTATCTAGATAACTAATCACTGAAGAACAAAATTGTACAACTTGGAAATCAGAATCTCTGATTTTTTTTTAAAGATTTTATTTATTTATTTGACAGAGACAGCCAGCGAGAGAGAGAGAACACAAGCAGGGGAGTGGGAGAGGAAGAAGCAGGGTCCCAGCGGAGGACGCTGATGTGGGGCTCGATCCCAGAACCCTGGGATCACGCCCTGAGCCGAAGGCAGACGCTTTACAACTGTGCCACCCAGGCGCCCCCAGAATCTCTGATTTTTAATCTCAGTTGTACCTATTATGTCACTTGGCAATTCTTTTTATTTTGAATTGGCCCTTTCTCAACTTCTTCCAGAGTTTTTCCTTTTTAAAACTTACCTGTCCATATGTGCTCTTTTGTATGTATTTGTTTGTTTTGTTTTGTTGATGAGAAATGGGAGTGGAAAATAGGTCTAGTGTATCTTTTTCCTCTTTTTCTTAAAGATTTTATTTATGTATTTGAGAGAGAGAGAAATCATGAGTGGGGGGAAGGCAGAGGGAGAAAGGGAGCCTGACATGGGGCTTGATCTCAGAACCCCAAGATCATGATTCTAAGCCTAAGGAAGATGATCAACCAAGTCTGTCACCCAGATACCCCCATCTTTTTCCTTTTTTGAGGTATAACTGGCCTATGGTAAGAAGCACCGATCTTAAGAATCCAGTTCAATGAATTTTGACAATTGTATGTATATATATGTACCACTAAATAAAATATAAAACCTGTCTATTCTTCAGAAATTTCCATTATATTCTTTTCTAGTAAACATCTGCCTTCCAGAATTTGATCAAAATGAGTTCAGGAGAGAATGAAAGAAATGTTAGAGACAGCAAATTTACATAACTATTTCATTGATGACATTATGATTTCAACTGGGCAGTCAATGGAGAAGAATGGATATTCAACATAATTTATTTTAGATGGACAAAATAACTGTGTATAGCTGAGAGGGATGTTGGTGGTAATTGAAAAAGAGAGGGTAATTTAAAGAGAGGGATGTTGGTGGTAATTGAAAAACTGATATGTTTTAGAAGGCAAAGGGATGAGATCTAGTACATAATGAATAGACTAGTCTAGGTAGGATACAAACATTAGCTTCACTGGGGCAGGATACTAAACAAAGTATATGGATATGGGAATAGATGGAATTAAGTTGGTAGATCTGTCAAAAAAAACAAAACAAAACAAAACCATGTGGTGGTTTTTTGTTTTGTTTTTCCTGATTTTTAATAATGACTTTTAATAATGAAATCAGAAGCACAGCTGTCAGCTGCAAATGGGATAAGAGAGGGCATTACTTGGCACTTGAAAATGAAAGAGAAAAGATGGAAGAGTCTTCTTGTATAGGGGAGTAAATGTAACAGAGAAACTGTTCAGGTTGCACTTAGGACTCCTTTTATGTTAAGGGTCATGAATTTTTTTATTTTTTTAGGATTTTACTTATTTATTTGATAGAGTATAAGCAGGGGGAGGGGCAGAGGGAGAAGACTCCCCACTGAGCAGGGAGCCCAATGTGGGGCTTGATCCCAGGACCCCAGAATCATGACTTAGCCAAAGGCAGACACTTAACTGACTGAGGCACCCAAGCACGGTAAAGGTCATGAATTTAAGGGAAACAGGCCGGTGTGTTTGTATGTTTTCCTCCAATCATGCTCATTGACCTAGGCAGATAATGAGGCAATATAAACACAGTTTTGTGCAATTAGCATTGATATTTTCCAGGTGGGCATCAAAAAGAGCAAAGAGGCCAAAGAGCTAAGAAACTGAGACAAAAGGCTGATTACCATAATAGAACATTGACCTAAATTGGATAAAAAGAAAGTGGGAATATTATGTGAATGAGGGAAAGTAAGATGATGGTTGAATAAATGTATGGTTATATCTTTTAAATGCTTTTAAATAATCAGATTGTGTGTGTGTGTTCATGTTTGTATTTTTATTATAACTAAATGCATCATTTTCCAAACATCCGAGTGTGCCTGCTATGTGACATAATTCAGGAATTTAGGACAAGCCCATCAATCTTATTCTTATTTATTGCATATTTTCAAATAGGTTAGACTTTTTGGTTTTTAGACTAAGGTATTCCAATCTTAACCTACCATAAGTTGTCTGGATCATCTTTCTTTCTCTGAATTTCTATCTTTTCATTTATATCTTTCATTAGTGCAATAACAGCTGTGCTATGCTTTGTTCATGTTAAGATTTTGTTTGTTACTTTGCTTTTAACAATAACATAGTCTAAAGATAATTTCTTAAAATATACATCTTCAGGTAAACATAAGCAAAAATAGTTTATCCCTCCAATACAAAAACCTTTATTTTTAAAATTTTAACTTAAATTAACAGGAGCTTTTGAAAAGTTTTGCAAATGCAGTGGTCAATTCTAGGTGAATGTGTTAAATCATCCCAAGCATTGAATGTAGTTGATCACTCATCATTCTTGAAATGCTTCCTTCTCTTGGCTTCTTGATTTTTCTCTTACTTCGCTGGCCACTGCTTTCTCACAGTGCTCCTTTGCTTGAGAGTTTACTCAGTATTTATTCTCTTCTTTATTTATACTCACTTTATGGGTGATTCATCCATTCTTGTGGTTTTAAGTACGATTTATATTATGATTTATAAATTTACTTCTCTGACCCAGATCTCTTCCTGTGAACTCCAGATTCAATATCTAACATCTTATCAACATTTTCACTTAGATAGCTAATAAATGATTCAAACTTAACATATCCAAAACCACGTTTTGTATTTCCTTTATCAGAATTAAATGTTTATTTCCGTTAATGACACCTTCACTCTTCCAGGTATTCACTTTGAACATCCTGGAGGTGTCCATTATGTTGCTTTAATTTATTAGTATTTTCTGTTAGTTATGCTATCAAAATACAATTATAATCCAATTACATCATCCAAATCTGACATTAGCACCTGTTTTTGTCCTCCCAAAATTCATATGTGGAAGTCCTAAACCCCCAACGTGATGGGATTGGTACATGGAACCTTTGGAGCGGATTAGGTTGTGAGAGTGGAGCCTCATGAATGGGATTAGTCATCTTATAAATAGTCACCACAGAGCTCCCTCGACCTTTCTACCCTGTGAGGAGACATACAAGAAGTCTGCAACCCAACCATGCTGGCACACTGATCTCAAAATTCCAGGCCCTAGAACTGTCAGAAATAAATTTCTGTTGCTTTTAAGGTACCCAGTCAGTGCTTTCTGGTTTTTTTGTTCTTGACAGACACACAGAACCAGGAGGGAGAGAGAGAATCTTAAGCAGGGTCCACAACCCAGCACAGGAGCCCTAGGTGGGGCTAGATTTCATGACCTTGAAATCATGACCTGAGCCAAAATCAAGAGTCAGATGCTTAACTGACTGAGCCACCCAGTCACCCCAGTGGTTTTTTATTACAGGGGCCCACATGAACTAAGACAGAAAATGTTCCCAGCTTCCATAATGAGTCACCTGGATTATTACTATGGCCTTCTGAATATTCTTCCTGTTTTTGCCCTTACCTCCTCTAGAGTTTATTGTAATAGTCAATGTAATCCTTTTAAAACATAAATCAGATCATATCACTACTCTGTTGAGCAGCTTTTATTAGCTCTCTTCTCACTTAGAATGAGAACAGAGGTCCCTACCAGGACTGCCAACCTCCGCAAGGCTTGTCCTGCTATCTCCCTGACCTCATCTCCAGCTGCCTTCCTTTTCACTCATTCAGGACCAATCATATTAATCTTCCTGTTCCTCAAACACTCCAAGTGTGATTCCACCTTAAGGCCTCTGCACTTGCTGTTCCCTTTGCCTAGAATGTTTTTCCTTATGATAGTCACATTCCTAACTCCAGGCTTCCTGCAAGTTTCTGTTCAAATGTCATTTTTCTGGAAAAGCTCTCTCTGAAAGAAAATACTCTGATGCTACTCTTCTGAAATGTATTTAAATGTACTGTACTCAAATGTTCTTATCAAGTGTTATACTCTCAGTTTATCGCTAAGAGAGGAGTTAGCTAGGCTAGCACTGTGGTCCAAGGAGCTAACTGCAACTTGGTCTTGAATCAGTCACAGACTGTCATGCAGAGTAGGCTTCTGATTCAGGAATTTGAGTCTGACAACAGAGATCAAAGCCCAGGTGGCAGTGGTAGTTCTGGGTGATCCCAGTAATGTGGACGTTCAAAAGAGTAGCCAGGGTCCAAGGACACTGGCGCCACATTGAAGAGGGAAACTGCCCAGAGCAGGCCCAGGCCAGGAGGCCGCAGAAGATGTAAAGTTACTAACAACAAGCGAGAGATGGGGCGCCTGAGTGGCTCAGTCGTTAAGCATCTGCCTTCAGCTCAGGTCATGATCCCGGGGTCCTGGGATTGAGCCCTGCATCTGGCTCCCTGCTCAGCGGGAAGCCTGCTTCTCCCTCTCCCACTCCCCCGCGCTTGTGCTCTCTCTCTTGCTGTCTCTCTCTCTGTCAGATAAATAAATAAAATCTTTAAAAATAAAAATAAAAAAAAATAAGCTAGAGATAACCAGAAGCCCTACGGGGAGCAAGAGATAACCAGCTGTTTCTGCTTCCGTAAACAGGCTTCCCGCAGCAGGCTCCCTGCACTACTGTTCCAGCCTAAAGCAGCCCGCACTCCCCCAGTGCAAACCCACCTACCAGCAGTCAGCATAGCCCTTGGAGCCTGACTGCCTGCAGTGCCCTATAAAAGCTCTGTAACCCCGTTGCCCCGGGCCCAGAATTTGGAGCAGGAGCTCATCTGGGCCCGCCAGTGTGAAATAAATCTGAGTTCTCCTTCTCCGAGTGTCACTTGGTCTCTCGCCAGTCGGATTCTTAACTTTTTCCGCAACACATTAGCTGGACCTCTGGAACACAGCACTGCCATAACCTAGCCGAGGAGCCCAGCCAAGGAGCTTATCATTCAGTACAGCACTCCCATGTTCATGAAGGTACTAAAATGCTAATCATGAGGCAAACAAAACCCAGATGTAAAAATATTATGAAAATTAGGTTACGGCTGTGGATCTGAATAAACCTATGAGTTCAGGGTTCAACTGTGGCATATAGGACGTTGAACTGACAACAGTATGACAAATTTCAAGCCTCAGAGGGCAGGATATTTGAATCTACTCCACACTGCCAATGTTGGTCAGGATTATCTGAGCCTGTCCAAGCAGTCTGTAAAACAGCGGCCTGGGATAGTCCTGGACTCGCTTAAAATCCCTCTTTATTAAGCAAGGTTTACTTTTTTGGGGAGGGGACTACTTATGCCCAATATGATGAGCACATAAGAGAAATAATAAAATATGTGAAGATTAAGGGCAGAAACAGCATATTTAACTCCCCTAGAATGTCTATTTTGATTATATTACCACTAGGCACTTAGAATTCATACTATAAATATGTGCTGAATTGAAGGTACTATATCTATTTTAATATTTATCTGAAAACTATTTAAGCAAAGACATTAACCAGAAATGTAAAAAAAAAAGATATTTGAGTAGTTACAAATGAAACTTTACCATATCAAAAATAATCTTGTTACATTAAAAATCAATATTAACTGAATAAGAATTTAATGCATGTGGCAGACAAATAACACATTCATCTTTTATGAGAACATACAAATCTTTCAGATGAAAACATACGCCCATACAGAAAAATGTGCAAAAGGCATTAAAAGAAAATTCACAAAAGAATAAATGTAAATGACCCATGAACCTATGAATGTTTTTAGCCTCATTAGCAATAAAAAAAAAAAGAAGAATGCAAAAAAAATTTTTTTCTACATCTAAAACTAATGGTGTCCTAAGGTGTCTACAATTAGGATAATTTCACTCTCTGCCCCACTGGTGTAAATTGATATAACTTCCTAGAATTTCCTTGACAAAATTATCAAGAGGATTAAATATGTTTATAATATTTGACTCAGCAATTGTGCTTATAATATTTTAGCCTAGAAAATAGTAGAGCCTTGAGTTATGTATTTTTAGAGACAGCAGTGTTATTTGTTTAAATAGAGTAAAATTTTTCTAATTCTGGCATTCTGTATAGTCATTAAATAGCGTGCTTTTAATAATAGCCAAAAACAATGTATAATACTAACAGCTAATAATAATTTTTAATGATAATTTTTAAATTGTATAGGATATGTAATAGAAAAGGGCAAGGTTATAAAACCATATACAGTATACTAAATTCTTTGAAAAATAATTCACACATGTGCAAAAGAACACAAAGGTAAATTAAATTGTGGATGATAGTAAAACATTTAGATGGTAAGAATATTGTACTTTTTTTCATACTTTTCTCATATTTCTACCTTCCAATAATGAACTTTTTCTACTCCAGCAAAAAAAAAAAAAATGTATGATAAAGGTTTGGAAAAAAAAATGGGCCTCAACGAACAGATAAAACAAACATCATTTTATCCTATGATATTCCTGTTGTTATCAAGCGGTTGCTATAAGCCATTATTGCTGACTCAATGTCTAGCTTAATTTTTAAACAAAAAGATTATTCTGAAAAAATCTCAAGACCTTCAAAACACTAATCATAAGTAAGTCATGCTATTTTATTTCCTACGTGGAAAACCCAAAGAATGGTTATAGGATTGGGGGAAATCTCAGTTAAAATTCTCCAGATTTTTAATAGCCAATTCTGCCTTTTCTCAAATATTCAGGATTCACAGATTGGGTAAAGGCTATGAATTAGATTTTGGTCAGTATATAAAACATTTTTTTTCTATAAAGTCATTGTATTCTGTATGACTGCTATTGGCCTTTTATCAACCACAGGCCCACTGAGTGATGCAGCAAATACAGAATCAAGACACTTAGGACAAGTTTAGGGGATTCTCACGCACAATCACCTTCTAAAGAGAACAGTAAGTTTGCATTATCCCCCCTATAGGCACTGTCAAGTTCATCGTTTTTCTATTGAAAAAAAAAAAAGAGACCGCTATTACTTTAGCCCTTTATACTTTACTTAAATTTGCCCATAGTCCCTTATGTATAGTTTGAGTAAACATTCAAAGAGGTAAAACACATGATTTTTAGATGTTATATTATCTGATATCATTAGTCCATAATTTGATCAATCTAAATATTTGGAGATATATATATTTCCACAAAAAAATTACTTGCTATCCAGGAGTTTAAAACCTAAAACAGACCAAGCTAAACTCAACAACAGAAGTAATGTCTTCATAATTTTTGTACCTTAAAAGGTTTCAAAAACATAAGATTGTAGACATCTGTGAAATTGACTTTACTCCATTGTATATTTAATTTGCTTTAAATTAATTTGTACAAAACTATACTATAAATAAGCGGACACAATTCTTTAAGGGTATTTTCTTGACAGAAGAATTCTCAATAAACTTGCATTAAATATCAATTACCCTACCACTTTTACAAATATGAAAATTAAGTATGATTCCATTTACAAAAAATATTTGTGTGAATTTTCTCAGTTGTGTGTCAAATTGAGTATATAAGTCGTACTACTCAAGTGTCTCTGCTACAAATTCATCCTTCTTTAAATGTGACCAAGTTAATCTTTCTAAAGCATAGCCCTAAAAAATCACTTTATGCCTTAAATTCCTTTGTTGGTTTTCCATTACCGTTACATTCTGCACCAAGAATACACCTGGGATATTCATCCTGTTCAACCACACGCCTCCTACTTAACATTTCCAGTCTTCTTTCCCAAGGCTTCTTTATTTTCATTTTTCCTTCCCACCAAAATAGGCTACTCATTTTACCTAGCACATAACCCAAATTCCCTTACCTTTTATTGTTTTGCCTATACTTTTCCTTCTATTTTTATATTATAATTTCCCCACTTTCATTGCTGACATATTTTCCATCTTTCAAAAGTTCAAAGTCTTTCCACATGCTCTTAAACTTCATTTTATTTTTCTCACTGTGAATTGCCTTGATTACTCTCCTATGTCACCGGCACATTCTACAATTTGCTTTGGTTATATAGATGTTTATATTCGTCTAATTTTTCCATAATCTGCAGAACTAGCTGAGTACTTTGCTCAATAAATATTTGTTGAATTGAGGAGCAAGGATACATTAAATGGATAGCGTAAGGAAAGAATGACAGATATAAATGGATACAGGATAAATATCACTGAATGAAATGGAGGAGAACCTACAATTGGACTACAGAGGATGCAGCCATTATGGAAGCCAGGAAAATCACATCCAATTTTAGATACATTCTTAGTTTTTTACTAAAAGTATGTTCTATTAGGGCAGGGAAGGATACTGTTTTACCCATCTTTGATCTTTTTTCTAGCATTATTAAATCGCTACTATTTATATTCATTGGTGGACTCACCTTGAGCTTCCCCAATGTATTCAAGAGTACACTAAGAATTCATTGGCTTTTAATGGAATTTAGAAGTTATGATTTTAAGTGTTCAGAGCCAAATAATCTAGTTTTGAGAACTACACTTCCTTTTTTTTCTAGAGAAGTTTTAGGTTCACAGCAACAGTCAGTGGATAGTATAGAGATTTCTCCTACACCCCAAGATCCCACATATACATGGCCTCCCACATTATCAACATCCCCCATGAGAGCAGTTCATTTGTTACAATCGATGAACCTACACTGACACATCACAATCACCCAAAAATCCAGAGTTTACATTACCATTCACTATTGGTGGTGTACACTTTATGAGTCTAGCTGAATGTATATAATGACATGTATATACCATGTAATATCATACCGAGTGGTTTCACTGCCCTAAAAATCCTTGGGTTCCACCTATTATTCCTCTGTCTCTTCTAACTCCTGGCAACCACGGATCTTTTTACTGTTTCCATAGCTTTTCCTTTTCTAAAATGTTATAGAGTTGAAATCATACACTATGTAGCCTTTTCAGTATTATGCATTTAAGGACCCTCCATGTTTTTCTTCAAGGTTTGATGGCTCATTTCTTTTTAGGGTTTAATAATATTCCAGTGTCTGGATGCTGCAGTTTATTTATCCACTCATCTACTAAAGGGCATCTTTGTTGCCAAGTTTTGGCAATTGTGAATAAAGCTGATATAAACATCTGTGTGTAGGTTTTTGTGCGGACATAAGTTTTCAACTTTTTTGGGTAGATCTCAAAGAACGTGATTGCTGGTTTGTATGGTAAGAGTATGTTTAGTTTTACAAGAAACTGTTAAACAGTCTTCCAAGGATCTGTATCATTTGCACATCTACCAGCGATGAATGAGAGTTCCTACTGCTCCATAACCTGGCCAGTGTTTGGTGCTGTCAGCATTTGAGATTTTGGCTATCCTAATCAATGCGTAATGATATCACACGGTTGTTCTCATTTGTAATTCCTTAATGACATTTGATGTGGAACATCTTTTTATATGGCTACTTGTAATCTATATATATCTTCTTTAGTGAGTGTATACTGAGATCTTTTACCCATTATTTAATAAGGTTGTATGTGTTTTTACTGTCTTTAAGAGTTCCTCATATATTTTGGATAACAATTCTTTATCAAATGTATCTTTTGAAAATGTTTTTTTCCTAATCTGTGGTTTGTCTCTATATCCTCTTGACATTGCTGATTGCAGAACAGAAATTTTTAATTCCAATGAAGTCTAGCTTATCAATTCTTTCTGCTATGGATCATGATATCTTAAAAGCACAGTATCTAAAAAGTCATTGCAGTATCTAAGGTCATCTAAATTTTCCCTTTTGTTTTCTTCTAGGAGCTTTTTCCTTTTGTATCTTATTCCTAGTTCTATGTCCATTTTGAGTTAATATTTGTGACAGGTGTAAGGCTGGTGTCTAGGTTCATTTTTTTGCACGTGCATGTCCAGTTTTTCTAGTATCATTTGTTAAAAAGACTATCTTTGCTTCATTGTCTTGCCTTTGCCGCATTGTCAAAGATCAGTTGACTATATTTATTTGGAGCCTTACATCTTTAATTTTTTTGAGTATAGTAGACACATAATGTACATTAGTCACAGGTGTACGGCAGAGTGATTCAACTTCTCTATATGTTATGCTGTGCTCACCCCAAGTGTAGCTGCCATCAGACACAATACAATTCTATTAATGTATCATCAACTATATTTTCTATGCTGTGCCTTTTATTCATATGGTATCTTACATTAAAAACAAAAACAAAAACAAAAAACTTCTCATGGTTGTCCTACCCA
Organism: Ailuropoda melanoleuca; assembly: GCF_002007445.2. Lineage (NCBI taxonomy): Eukaryota > Metazoa > Chordata > Mammalia > Carnivora > Ursidae > Ailuropoda > Ailuropoda melanoleuca. Next base: position 39,870,517 of record NC_048218.1, read on the forward strand.
AAGCATGTAATCACAACAATGACTTATGACATTTAAAACTTTTATTTAATCTTAAAAATTTTAAATATTTAAGAGATAACATTTCTGAGCTATTCTCATATAAAATAACACATTTATTGAAGAAATACTATAAAATATAGATTAAAGATTAAGGAAAAATGTGACACCATCACCCAGAGATAACTGTGGCATATATTGGTATATATATTTCTGTCTATTTTTCATATATTTGTGTCATTTATTTTTTTCAAAAAATTAGGAACTAATATCGTACCATCTTTTTCACTAATATTCATTTTGGAATACCTTTCGATACAAATAAATATACTTCTGTAAAACATTATTTGATGGCAGGATGGATTTTGTTTATTTTGATATTTTACTTCCTTAGATAATTAATTTTAGGGCTAAATCTTTTTATAAGTGTTTGATTATTTGATTTGATCATTCTTAACATAAGATCTTCAAAATGACATGTCGGTTCAAATGCCTCCCCCCTCACATTTTAGGGTTTAGTTGTGTCTGTCTAAGTTTCTTTCCCAAATCTCCAGGTCTGGATCATTACAAAACTGGAAGCCTTTGGTGCCACACTGGTTAAGGCAAGTAAGATAACCAAAAGGAGACCTCTGCAAATTATGCTGTCAGGTCACTTACCTATGATACTGAAAGACACTTCTTAAATAATTGCCAATGTGATCTTTCTTTTCTACTTGAAATTGGACTCCATCATTAAAGCTAAGCCTCTCAGGATTTAAAACAAAACCAAAACATACTCTCTTTGTTTGCTAGTGCCAACAAAGTACCATAGACTGGGAATTTATTTCTTTGCAGTTCTGGAGATAGAAGTCCAAGATGAAGGTGCCAGCAGGGTTGGTTTCTTCTGGGAGGCTCTCTCCTCCTTACGGATGGCTGTCTTCTTCCGGTGTCTTCACGTGGTCTTCCCTCAGTATCTATTTCCAAATTCCCTTTTCTTTTAAGGTCACCAATCATATTGGATTAGAGTCCACTCTAATGTTCTCATTTAATTTTACCTCTCTAAAGACTCAGTCTCTAAAAACAGTGACATTCTGAGTTAGTGAGGGTCAGAACTTCAATATATGAATTGTGAGGAAATACAATTCAGCCCATAACATTTACATATTTTTATATCTTTTCTTCTGGAAAGACAATAGTAATCTCTTATTTCTCTAAGGTATAATGGCAAGGATTTAAGATAGGAACAATTTTGTCAATCAGTAAACAAATCCTTCCTCATTTAATCATTAAGATTCGTGACAGCTGGTATTGGGTCTGTCTTGTTCATCTTATCCACATTGATGAGTATGTTATCTAAAATAGGGCAGGTACATAGTAAAGATTTGTGGATTAGATGAATAAATGAAAGAAATATACATTTACTTAAGAAACTGTGATAATTGGTGCCAGGGAAAATCAAGGAAGTACTGTGTTGTTTTCAAAGAGTGTGTAATATCAAGGGAAGGATTATAACATTTGAAGTCTGATAATAAAGCCATATCACTAACTCAAATGCCCTCAAGTGTTAGGGAAGTAATTTAAATGTGTGAAGCAGCTACAAATAAGAAAATAAGCAATGACAGGGCCTTCTAAAAACTAGAAAATCAATGCTAAACTTAATAAAAATGTACTTTCTTAAAAAAACCACAACGATACTATGCTACCAAAAAAATATGTCTGAGAGTTTATTTAGGACCACTGGATATCAGTTCTCTATTCTTCTTTAGGAAATGAAGTTGCATTATTTTATAGACTTATAAAAAGATAATTAAAATTAAACAACCAATGAAGAGCCAAGATTCTTTGATATATATGGTAGGTACTCTCAAATTTGAAAAAGCACTGTAGGCCTGATAATTCAATTTATACATCAAACCATTGCCAGATAGCAATAAGACCTAGGCAATCTCTAAATGTCTTCACTGGTTTAAAATCTGTAACTCCATGTAGAAATTGTTTACCAGTTTATAGTGTATATTAACTAGTAATAATAAACTTAATTTTTCCCAATTATAAAATCTCTGTGTCCTTGAATATATATGATTAGCTTAATTGTATCTAGAGTTTACCGAGACAATTTTTAAAATGTGTTTCTGTTGGGGCGCCTGGGTGGCACAGAGGTTAAGCATCTGCCTTCGGTTCAGGACGTTATCCAGGCGTTCTGGGATCGAGCCCCATATCAGGCTCCTCTGCTGTGAGCCTGCTTCTTCCTCTCCCACTCCCCATGCTTGTGTTCCCTCTCTCTCTGGCTGTCTCTATCTCTGTCAAATAAATAAATAAAATCTTAAAAAAAAATGTGTTTCTGTTGTTCGGCAGCAGCATATAGATTATTTACAGAGATTCTACAGAGATTCAAATCACTTTGCATCTATTCCCATGAACTAATGTAATGTCTTTGTTTTTTTCATAGCCACTATCAATTCCCTCCCTGTTGAGCTATTCACATGTCTCAAACAAAGGAGTATATTTATCGAATGTTGCATGAATTCCTCTACCAAAACATATTCTCTCATAAAAGAGAAAGTAAATGATGAGTATTTTATATTCTACATTAAGTCCAGCACTTGATTTAACCTAGGGCTATCCGTACATATAAATTTTCATAGACACAGTTAATATGTTTCCATTTTTATAGCGCTCTCAAACTTTTCAGATAGAGGTGAAGGTATGTTTAATCGTTTTTCTTTGATTTATGAATAGAATACAGGCTTACAGAGCTTGACTTGATGGTTCCAACTGTTGGTGTTTTTTTTTTTTAATCAGATATTAATTTGGGAAGACACTTTAAGATATGCAATAAATATTACATGGTGAAGTTTAACACAAGAGGGATTTTCCCTCTCTAAATGAATTTAGTATTCTTGAAAGGTTTTCGTAGAGCATTCTTTGAGATGCAGAGTTACAAGACGCCGCCAGAAGCAATGGAAACTTCTCTGAAACGCCCAGTTAAGGACCCTGCTGAGCTAAAACGTCTCCACACGTTTTCCTTCTCATATTTAGAAGAACTGTAAATCGCTGGAAACAGCTACTTCATTTCTGTTCTCCGGCCAGTGCTTGAATCCTAGGAGACGTTCCAGGGGATGTGGGTTTGATAGCTTCAGCACATCCTGCCTGCCGAGAACTCTCCATACAAACCCCAGCTGAGGTGGCCGCCTTTGGAAAGGACATGTTTCCAGCCGGCGAGAAGACTGCATTATCTCTTCTCCCTAGGGAGCAAGATCCCTTTTGATCAAGGTTGCAGTTACTTCAAGGTCAGGAAGGAGCACCTTGCACTAGTCTTGCTGGCTTTTTCCCAGCCTCCGAGTGGAGTCCATCTGCTTCCCTGCCAGCATGTGTTTAAACTTGAGCAGTGGCATTAAGAAGGGAGGGGTCAGGAGAGGGATAAAACTTAAAGAAATCCAGGTATAAATTGGTGACCAGATGTTTCGGTTGGAGGGGCAGTTCTGCAATCTAGTTTGTGTTGCTGAACTACATTACCTTTCAGGACCCCAATTTTTTGTGCTTTCTCAGATTTAGAGTTCCTTAACTTCCCCCCTTTAGAAGCGCATTTGCAGGACAACAGGTGAAGGAAGAAGGTTTCCTGTTTGATCAGATCAGAGTACTTTTCCTCCAGGAAAATTCCATCCATGTATTAAAACAAAATTTAAAAAAACTTTGAATTCAATAATCTTTAAAAGTAAAATAAAAAAATTATTTTATAGATATTTTTCAAATAGTATGAAACCATATTCTATGAAGCACTTACTTTACCTATGAAAGTTTGTTACATGTACATGTGCAAAGGTTTAATAAATCACCACCCACAGTATCATGGGTGATTAACAAAACAGAAGGTAATTAACTTTTAATTAACAACGCAACTCCAAAATATTAGCAAATATGGATCTCATCACCTTTTTCAAGGAGATTTTTTTTCCTTTGGTGAGTTACCAGAGAGTTTCTTTAGATTCCAAAATGAAGTGTAGACATTACTGATGTTTGAAGATCTACCGGAGGGAAATATTGCTGATTGTGGCGCGAAGGACAGTGGGGTGAGAGTTAGGGACGTTGATTCTTCTAATCTGTCACTAACTATATGTATAAGCAACATGGAATGCATTGCCTTACACTAAATTAATGCCTGTGACTTCTTTTCTTCATCTGTACTCTGAGGGAACTTTGATTCTCCAAACATGGGCTGCAGACCAGCAACCTCCAAACCACTCCAGAGTTTTTAGAAATGCAAGCTCAGAGTCCTGGTAACAGAATCACAGATTCAGAATCTGCATTTTTAACAGGTCTCCCTGTGATTCATACACTCATTAGAGTTTGAGAAGGCACCATGTGTAAATGAACTTCAAGTATAGCTTCTTCCATAATGATTACATGGAATAAAAATCCCACATGGTGTTGATACTCTCACATGGTTTCCGAATTTAGCTCAAAGGAAAATTCATGTCCTTGCTCTTTGCAGAACTGGAAAGCAGGTGACCACTGTGGCATTTGTTTTTTCATGTAAGCATATGTGCTTTTGTGTTGTAGGCTGAGAAGAAGGAAAGTCAAAGTGACCAGGGAAGTCAAAGACAAAGGAGGGAGTGAGATACTTGTTCTCCATCTGTCTTCATCTAGTTTTGAAATTCTAACAAAGAAGACATACAGCCAGAAGTTGAGTAGCATCATTATAACTCATGATGATTTGGCCTTTGGCAACAATTCAGAGCAGAAGCACCCTTCCCATTTTCTTCAGGAAGAGCCAGGAGCACCATCGGGGGCATCGTAGAGTGGCAGAAGTAACTGCAGTGCCCAGAAGATTCTCAGGGAGTCATCATGGTTAGAGAGCATGGCACTGGCAGTGAGCCTCCCTCAGATTGCCTTTAATTATTTTATGGATGTTAGAGGACAGATGAAAATACATAGACTGTTTTGAGAACCCATATACACTGTAGGGATGCCTAGAAATAATTGCCCTATGTCAAGATCTAAGAGTGAATCCATCTTTCCCTTCACACCTGCAAATGTTTTAGTGGATTGTACTTCTATCCAACCAATTGCTCAAGCCAGGAACTAGGAATAATCTTTGACTTTCCTTCTCCATTATTCNAATAATTGCCCTATGTCAAGATCTAAGAGTGAATCCATCTTTCCCTTCACACCTGCAAATGTTTTAGTGGATCGTACTTCTATCCAACCAATTGCTCAAGCCAGGAACTAGGAATAATCTTTGACTTTCCTTCTCCATTATTCCCACATTAGTCAATGAGTAAGGCTGATCAATTAAAAATCTTGAATATTCTTTATCTCTATTAGCTTCCTTCTAATTCTTACTGTTATACTTCCCCACTCAGGGCAACATCATATCCCAGGAACAACCTTGCAACTAGCCACCTTGAAACTGGTTTGTTTTTCTTCTAATCCATTTGTCATGGTTTAGAAGTCCATTTTTGTCTTGTCTCTGCAAAGCTAACTAGTTCCATCTCCTTCCATTCCCCTACCACTTATGTGCTATTTATGTATATGAATTTTAGTTTTCAGATGTGGTGTGCTTTAGTTTCCACTCTTAGTCTTTCTACATGTTTTCCCCAGTTTGGTGGGCTATCCCTCTCCAACTGAGCCAAAGTATTACTCATCCTGCAAATGCTAACTTAGATTAAATTGAAATAAAATAATTTGGACTCCTAAAATGTACAGATTTTTATGGAGCACATAACAGGTGGAGGTTGCCTCCTCTCAGAGATCACAGGGACATTCCTAGAGGTTTACTGGGACCTCATTTTTCACAGTAAACTAGCTAATGGATTTTAAAATTGACACTGCCTTATCAGAACATTGATAGGTGGATGATACATTTCCTTCACAGAACAATTCCTCAACAGCATCGTCTCAAAACCACTTTTGTTCTTTCAAGCAAATAGAACACAAGCTGGGACTAATTATAAGAAAATCTGAGTGACTAAACAGATGGGCTGTAATACTATTTCTAGTTAATCATCTTCCTTATATTAATTGTTTATACGTGGCTTTGAGCATATAATATCACAAAACAATTATCCCGTTAAGGGTTATCAGAATGGCTTTGCATTAGCTATTTCTGGTTCAAGCAGACAGCTTTGTGACACGGAAAAAAAGCCTGGCGAATTCTAGCAGCCTTGTTCTCCACACTGACCCTCTTTACCAACAGTTACAGAAACAAGTCTAGAAGTGGATTAGTAGGCTTCTCTCTCCCTTGCATTCTGGACTTTATTCTAAAAGGGAAACTTTAGAGCTCTGCACAGATCCAGGTTTTACTTCACATGAGCTGCATGTGACCGGTTCTCTCTGATGTTTATCACATGATTGTATACATAGACTTGTCTCAAGATCCAACAATACCCTCAAAATAAAGTACATTCCTCTGAGATGGTTGAAATTCTGATCTTCCCACTCAAGGAAAATTGTTATTTTTGTCCTTTTCAGGAACAATTTAAAAGAAAAAAAGACTCACAGTCCTGCAAACATTCTGTCCCTCAGTGGACTCACAATTTAAATTATTTTAAGAGAGCTAGGGGAAAACAATGAAAAAAGCAATACAGAAATTCAGAGTACTACCGGTGTAGTACCTTTGGGGTGGGGGTGGGGAGGATGGTCCTCATTGACTCCCAGGTGTGTTTTTACCATAAATGGATATCAATTCTAACTCCTCTAACATGCACACAGTTTTCAATACGCAGGGAAATCTGAAGCCAAGTGAGCTTTTCGTCTTTCTCCTGGTGAACATTTTACATAGCTATTGTGAAATGGTGTCTTCAGGAATTCCTCTCTCTGAGATTCCTTTTACTGGTCATAATATCCCTCCCAACTTGGAAATGTGAGCAGGCCTATATATTTCCCATTTCTTGACTGCTCTGGCAATTTTCCCTGAAAGGGAGGAAAAGCCCTATAAAATTTCTTTGGGCCCCCAAAGCAGAAACATCTGCTGGAGTCATGAGTAGCTTGTTGGCGCTGCTGCTCGGTCCCAGCCTGGACTTGATTATCTCCCTGTTTCACCAGTGTCCATGCACTCAGTGAGGAACGCAGAGAGAGGTTTCTGGGAAGACTCATTATAAATAATGAGAACACGGAAGAAGAAAGAGGGAAAAGGTTCAAGCTACTTTGGCCTATGCATTTTGTAAGTTTCACCAACTAAAATCATTAGACCACCAAACTGCTCAATTAGGAATTGAGATTTAAGAAATCAGGCCGTTGCTTTCTGTAAATACAGCTGCTTGGCAAACACAAAGAAAAAGAGTAACAGATTCTTTGCATGATTCTTTTTCCTGCCAGAAAAGGAAAAAAAAAAAAGTTAGTTATTTTAAGTGACACTCTGGGGAAAGGCTTGGTTGCTGACCTGTCTGAAGTTGCCAATTGCACGCTATCTCTCGGTGGAGCTGCCAGGGCGTAACATTTTCTGGCTGGAGTGTGCACGCATTTTTCTTCTTTGAAATAGTCTAACAGGTGCAAGTCAAGTCCTGCTAGGAATGCTTGTGTATGACAATGTACTGAACTCTTCCTTAAATTAATTCACTCCAACCAATGTACAATAACACTTGTTGCAAAATCTTTGGTGTGCTGTCAATTCAATCAGTTACTTAACAGATGAAAGTAACCCTAGTTCTTTGCATCCTCCAGCAACTGACGATTTTATTACTTTTTTACCATCGGTTTTTCTAAGGTTAACAACTGACAGGGTCAAAATGCTCTCTGTCATTCCGATAGGATTTGCAGGGAAAACCATGTGAATGGATTAGATTTAAAAAGATATAAAGATTCATATTTTAAGGTAGACCTAATAGCTACACAAGGAAGGTTAAAAATGAGCGAGCAATGAGACAATGTCTGTGGAATCGAGTTCATTGGTTGTAAATTGCAGGTGAATTATTCTCTGAGTCAGAAGTTCTCACAATTAACTGCACCAGAAACCTCTGGAGGACTTGTTAAAGCACGTATTGCTGAGTCCCACTCCAGAGTTTCTCCTCCAGGAGGTCTTGGGTGGTGCATTTCTTACAGGTTCCCAGGTGCAGGACATGGAGCTGGCCTGGGGCCACACTTTGCTAACCAATGCTCTAAGAGATAGTGGGAGGAACCAAGTCAAAATCCCAGTGTGCATATCTCTAAGAGTTAAGCTTCCCAGACTTCCAGGTAAATGAACTGCCAACCAGTTTTCAATAAAATCACAGACTCACTTTCTTCTAACCCTGGGTGCCAAGTGTAACTTCACTTAGAGTCCACAAATAAGGGTCTTGTTTTCATGCTAGGATTGTCTAAGGTGATTATTCGACCCGAGCATTCTCCTTGTCACATCTATATGTCTATATGCTATATATATGCATAATTATTATTGTACATAATTTATATATACATAATTTTCTTCAATTTTAGCTTTTTGACAATTGTGATAACTTAGTGAATTTTAATTACTTTCGTATTAAAATCAGTTCTACCCAAATACCCACCTCTCCCTCCCCCTGTAAACCCTTGGAGTTATAAACACCACAGGCAAGTCTCTCCTTACAAAGGAGTTTGATTTCCCATCACATACTGCTATCAACTTCTTACCTGTATACACCTGGAGGCACGTGTCAGCCTCCCTCATAGGTTTTGGTGGAGACTCACACCCTAGAGCTGAGTCTTCTGTCCTGCTCTCCACCAGTACTCACCTGCTTCTGAAGCCTTCCCTTACTAACGCCTCACGTTCCCACTTCTTTAATAAACCTCAGCCAAGAGCCCTGCTCAACAGACCCGTACACAAACACCTGATCTGCTTGGAGTCTTTGGTAGTTTATTGTATTCCTATGGCTTATTATAAATAAAGACCAAAAGGACCTTGAGATTTTTAACCTGCTGTATACCAAATGGCTCCAGGCTAAGACTGATTTCTGAGTACTTGCATCTGTTAATTTTTAACATTTTATTTTGAACTAATTTTAGATCTGCAAGAAAGGTGCACAATGGTATAAATTCTCCTTAGGCCCTTCTCATCACTTCCTCCAATGTTAATATCTTACATAGCCAAATCATTAAATATAGTAATTATCTATAACTTTAAAACAAAGCAAGGTCAATATAGACCTTTTATATTGGGCACTGATCTCTTTTGATATGTTAAAAGTGACTGGGTCAAACTGAATGATCATTCAAAGATCCAGGAATAAAATTAACTCCACACTGATTTTTCTCAATTAATGTAAAGATAACTCCCATACTCTGAGGTGTGAGAATTATCATCTCAGGCATGTTTTAAGCCTATTCCTCTCCTCCTTCTCATTAGAGCAGCAGAGAAATATAAGTAAACATTTGTGGTATTAAAAGAAATGAGGGAAGGAACATTATCATTCAGTGCAGCTGAGAGGCCCTGCAATGCCCATTGCCCATGCCTCACAGATCCACTGAGGACAAAGCTCAAGCTTTGCAAGGGCAAAGCGTGGGCACAAAGGTCTTTGTGGAGGCTGGAGGCACCGGTATCGCCTGTCCAGACTTCTACAGGCATCTCACAGCTGTCACTCTGCACACTCCCGTCACCTCTCAGCTGGGGGCCACGAGGAGGTGGGGCACTAATGAGGACAGGAGCTACTCAGCTCCTGTGTCCTTACCACATGGAGGGATCTCCCCTTCTACCAGCTCCAGCCACTCTCTCCTCTCCTTCTCCAATTATCCCCTTTTGTCTTCTCCTTCTCACAAAACATCTCCCATCTTAAAGAACCACTGAGAGCTGTCCATTTCAATAAACTAAAACATGAAACTATTCTCTGACTTCCAGGGTGTGGTTGGAGAATGATGTGTTGTGCTAACCTCAATACATTTTCTCCTTCATAACATACTCTGTAGTACATATATCTTCAAAGCCTACACTACAGTATTAGGAACGTTAAGTATATTGAATTGCTTTAGTCCTTGATAGATTCCATAAGTAAATGCTTTAAAAAAAAAAGTTCTGGGCACGTCGCCATCTCAGTTGGTAGAGCTTGCAACTCTCGATCTCAGGGTCATGAGTTTGAGCCCCACACTGGGCAGAGAGATTACTTTAAAAAAAAAATTCAAGTTTAAAATTACTAAAACTATACAGAAGGAAAAGAGAACTCATATTAAATTTTCAAACTTTTGGTTTGGGAGAAAAGAGGGAAGGAGGAAAGCAAGCATGGTAATACAGCAAAGGAAGTTAATAGGGGTGTCATTATAGCAGAGATGGTCAAATATTTAAAAAAATATATGAGGCTTCCAAATCTCTATAGACAAAGCTGTTTCATATTGTGTATTGCTGTGCATTAATATTTAATAATGTTTTAATTTTATAGATAAAACAGTATTTAATTTATTTAAATCGGGTTTGGCAAATATATGAAACACTTGCAACCATTTTGTATTCATTTGCCATGACAACTATGCTAAGTGATCACAGCAGTCTGTCTTCCTGAATTCTAAGGAATTCTCAAAACCTTTCACCACCTTTTGTGGATTGGAGTTAATATATGGCCCTGCTGAATCTCTGGGGAAGGCTTTATCATTTTATCTATGTTTCATATGTTGGCATAGTGTTACTTAAGTTAAATAGAAATGCTATAATAAATACAATAGATATTATATTATACATTAAATAATGTGATAAATATCCTGCACAAACTTAGAGACACAGATTGTTAGAATGCAATGGGTATTTCCTTTCTAGGGAAAAGTCTAAGGTGTTGATTTCTGGTTCACAAGAGGTGCATTAATATTAATGTTAATATTCAAAGACCCAGGCTCCTTACACCTTGTGGCTCCCCTGTAATTGCTTCATCCAGCCAGCAAAAGAGAAAAAACAACATGGAGGAGACCAACATCGATCTTAAAAGCCTTGTCTCAAAGGTGACTCACATCACTGCCTCTCTCATCCTATTGATGAGGTCTTGTCATATGGACTCGTTCACCTTTAAGAGAGGCTGGAAAATGTATTTTAGCCATGATCGCAGCTACAATCCTACTCCTGTGGTTGGTGAGGGTGGGCTTGGGTGTGGGCCCACAGTCTCTGCAACAGGTATCACTGTCCTCTGATGGCAGTTGGTGGAATTACGAGCAGTGATTTCACAAGACAGAAGTCCACCTCCGTCTTCTTGAACATATCATGAGAACGTAGATGTAGATTTGGACAGCCGGGAAGCAAGCACAGGGACATACTTGAAGATAGGCAAAAAGATACGGGTGAATTAAACTTTTTAATGCATGTAAATATATCAATGTTCACTGTACTATAGGGTCAAAATCTCCCACTTGAATACATGGGAGCAACAATGATTTATCTTCTAAAAATCATATTGAAATTAAATGGCTAAATTTGCATTCGAATGTTTAGACATTTGTAAAAACTAGAAAAAGTTATTTTTTCCATGACTTATAAAAGATTTTGTATTTTTATACATTCTAATAAGTTGTTATATAACATCTCATTACTGCCAACAATAGGAGTAAATCCAAAGGGGAAAAAAAAATGATTTCATATTTACGTTAATACATGTTAGAAACTCCAAAGGCAAAATGTTGATTATTTTCCACTTTCAATTCCGCACATTCTAATAGTTGCATCTCGGGATATTAGAATGATATAGATATAGTGATATTTCCAATGCCAAAAAAGCCATTATCTGAGAAACAACTTCATGGAAGTCCAGACATAATTATAAATACATGGGTCACCGGGCCTATGTGGGAAGAAAGGGCTGGAAAGCAATATGGGAGCAGCATATTATTTTTTTCAGGTTCATGGAGATCTCTGCAGTTGTGGGCTACAAGGGAGTGCACAGCATTACACAACATACGAATAACACCTCACAATGTCCCCCATCCTGTTTTCTTCTCCCAGACCTTGTATTAGTTCTATAAAATACAAAAACACATGGAAACACACACAGGCAAATACTAAGTTTTACCTCAGAATCAGAATGTACACTGGAAAGTTCATTGCACATAGAACTAGAAAACTACCAAAAATTTCCAAAATCGAACCCTGGACTCTGTCTTCTATTTTCCTATAACTATAAAAGGCTTTCCTCATCCAGTAAGGTAATAAAATTGAACTTTCAAGTCTCTCAAGAAGGGAAAGGGCTCAGTGTGTTGGTTAAGTGTCTGCCTTCGGCTCCAACCATGATCCTGGGGTCCTGTGTTCAAGCCCCACTTCAGCAGGCTCTTCAGGGAGCCTGAGTCTCCCTCTCTCTCTGCCACTTCCCCCCTTCCTCCCCACCAACTCATGCTCTCTCTTTGTCTCTCTCTCTCTTTCTTAAATAAATAAAGGTAAAATCTTAAAAAGAAGAAGAAAAAGGGCAAGTATTTTGAACCTGTTATTCTTCCATATCTGATTAGAATTATAAACAATGGTAATACTGATTATAACTATAAAATGATCTATACAAAAGGACTATTGTGAGAACTTTACGTATATAAAAGCCTAGATCAGTATCTGGCTAGCCCACAGAAAGCATTTGATAAATATCAACAACTGTCAAATATGGGAAAATATTTCTAAAAATTGAATGGATGTATTCATTTTTATTTTCAAAATCATATGAGAAATGTAAAGGCAAACCCTAATATTTGTTCATGGAGGAGCAACATGAATAATAACTCACTTACAAGTGGTCTCCCATATCTGATTGCTACACCATTGCCTCATTAGAAAATGAAACACACACTCACCCTACACTTAGCACATGAGAACTGTGCCAGCATGGAACACGTTAAGCTTCATCAAATGCTTTTGGAGTCCATGAAATGCTCTGCTATACGGAAGCCACCAGAAGCAATTATTAAGTGACTGGGGAGATAAATGTAGCTATTAATACTGCACACCTGCCGTTCTCCCCTCTGCACTTTGATCTAACAGATGATGATTTGTAATGGCACAACCTCAACACCCGCCCACCTGTAGTTTATTAGGAAGTCAGCCAAGTAACAGTACTGCTTAGCTACTAGGAGCAGGGAACTAGACACACACCATGAATTTCTGTCATTTCTTAGGTGATACTTTCCTCCAGAAATCACCCTGAGCACCTGTGCTGCCCTTTGGCGAGTGATATGCAAATTAAGCATCCCTGTGGGCAAAGATGCCTCTTCCTATTCAAAAACCCTGGCTTTATGGATTATTGTATTGTTTTTAAAATAGAGGTTAGTATGTATTATTTTTGCACAGTGTGTGTTTGCCCAGTTTATGCCCCAGGAAAGTAAATCACGTTATGTATTTTTTCCTTGGTTAGTGTTTGTTTACACACCGTTTAAACTTCATCTACAGGTGGAGACTTTAAAGATATTTTAAACCATTAGAATAACCACATAACTGCTTTTTCAGCTGCAAGAGAAAAGCTTTTAGGTTATTTTTGAATTGAACAATGTGGAAAAAAATTGTCGCATGACGAAAAGTTCAGTTGTCACGGAGCCTTTGAACTGACTCGGTGGGTTCATCTGTTGGATTAGAGTTAAGCTTTATTTGCCTCAAAATATCCTCATCATAAACAAGCACTGTAGAAGCAGAGACATTTTTATATGGCTATATCTTTAATATTTTGTTATCATAGAATGAGCATAAGAATCCAGGAACAATAGACAAAGAAACACCAGGAGCAGCAGGAAACAAAGTCATTTCAAACCAAGGACTTCAAAGCCCAGGTACGCCTGCTAACATTTTGTGAAAATTTATCATATACTTAGCGTCTCATGGATGAACAAAATAGATATAAACCAAATGATGCTTTTTTCAAAGTATCTAAGATACGTATGATTGTATTCTCTTTTTGACATATCTTTTCATTTGTAGATAGTACTCTTGTCATTATCATTAAAATTCCAAAACTGTGAGGTAAGTTAATTTGTGGTGTGTGTGGGTATGTGTTTGAAAGGCACTTCATCCAGATTTATTGCCAATGTCACTTGGAAACTTTTAATACTTCTACATTTTTTTCTCCTAGAGTCATTTACATTTTTCCCATATGAAAAAAAAGGGAATAATTCTTTAATCCACTTTACAATGATTTATCTGGTCATTTCTCTTTTAACTGTGAAATCATTTAAGTGGCGATTTCTTCATAACTTGGTATTTGTATGTTTCATGGAAATTTCAGTAGCTTCATGGGAAAAAAAAAACTAAATACAGGGATTTGAGTGATTTAGTCTGATTCAAGTCTGATAAACTTCATACATGAAATACACCTACATAGTCTAAATTGAGTTTGTGAGAGCAATCTTTGATATATAATCACAATTCTCAGTCCATAAGGAAACTGCTACACTACAGTGGCTAAAGTAACATAAGGTTTTATTTCTGCATGCCCATCACGGGTCAGCCAGGGTCCTATACTGAGCAATGTTTTTGTCAGAGATCAAACCATCAGGGCAGGGAGGTGTAACTTTTCCTCAGGAAGGGTCTGTGAATGATGATAACCTTTATTAAATGTACTCTACTTTGCTACAATTTCATAAGGAACAAATGTTATATATTTATAAGTAAATACATGGAAGGGCATAAATTGTTCCTATTTGAGAAGCTTGCTAGTTGATCATTTAAAAACACAACTAAATTGTCTATAGAAAATGTACTAAGAATATATAATGCTGATTTACCTGTTCCATATAGAAACAATGTATTAAAAAGGCAGAGATAAATGCATTAGAAATTTTGCAAAGAGCCGAAAAGTTTATAAGTCTTTTATAAATCAGTGAGGATAAATATGAAATGATGGATTTAAATTAAAATAGTGATATAAAGAGTAAATTCCAATTTCCAATTTAAAACTAGTGTTTTTAAAATTCCAAGACACACTTGATTTTATATCTAAACATTTTCTTTAAATGCAACAATCAGCTATCTCCAATCTAGTCTAGAAGGCGGTGGGAAGTTGCCACACTGTCCTAACAACAAAAAGCTGAACAACTAAAACACTAACAACTCTTCTTAGATTGTCAGAGAAGTGACTGGTCAAGGTGCTTCCCCCAAAATCAGAGAGACAGAAAAGCAGACAGAGAGAAGTTTAGTCAAAGCAGAACCTCCCACACAGAAATCACCCCTGGAACCAATACTGAGGTAGCAAAACATGAACTCTAACTGATGAATTGCTGCAGGTTTAGTGAGGACAAGATTGAGAGATCAAAACTCCATGAGACGCCATCACAGGAGAGCCCTCACATTTTTGTAAGTCTTACTTCCAGAATTTGGAGCAGATAATCACAGTGAATTTCAGAGAAAAAAAAAATCCCCTCATGCTTCTGCTGCTAGGGGGAGGAGAAAAAGAACCATTTTGAAGTACCCTAGAGCATTGTTATTAATAAGACCTGCCTTCAAGGACAGTAGTTTGCCAGAGACTGAACTATTGCTTTTATCAGAGCCTAACTGACCTGAGAAAGGAAAATACCAAACTCCAGCCCACTCTACCATCCTGTCTCACTTAAAGGGGAGAAAAATGAGAAGCACTTGTGAAGTTCACCGTTCAGAGGCATGGGTTCACTAAAAACCTAATCATAAGACTAGAGAACGCTTTCCCTCCCTCCATGCCTCACCACCACATTACTGAAGGACTATTTACCTTAATACATCTTACCCAGGATATCATGTCTGGCCATCAAGAGAAAACTACACAGCACACTAAAAGTCAAAAAAACACAGTACAAAGAGACAGAGCATGCATCAAAATCAGACATATTAAGGATATGAGAATTATAAGACTGAGAATTTAAAATAACTCTGAGGAGTATGGTCAAGGCTCTATAGATAAAGAAGATAGAGTAAAACAAATGGGCAATGTAAGCAGAGAGAGAGAAATTCTAAGAAAATTCAAAAATAAGTATTGGAAATAAAAAACACTGTAACAGAAATGAAAAAAAAAAAAAAAGCTTTTACTGGGCTCATTAGTAGATTCAACAGGGCTGAAAAAGAATCTTTGAGCTTTAGAATATGTCAACAGAAACCCCCAAACTGAAAATGCAAATAGAACATGGACTGAAAGAAACAGGAGAATGTGTCCAAAGATGTGGGACAACTACAAAAGATGGATCACACATGAAATGGAAATGCCAGAGGGAGATGTAAGAGAGGGGAA
This sequence comes from Ailuropoda melanoleuca, assembly GCF_002007445.2. Lineage (NCBI taxonomy): Eukaryota > Metazoa > Chordata > Mammalia > Carnivora > Ursidae > Ailuropoda > Ailuropoda melanoleuca. The sequence goes on from NC_048218.1 coordinate 39,886,578, forward strand.
AAAAAGAACAGAAGAAATATTTGAGACAATAATTAGGAAGAATTCCCACTCCCCCAATTAATGCCAGCCATGAAACTACAGTTCTAGGTAGATCAAAAAGCTTCAAGCAAGATAAATGCCAGAAAAACTACACCTAGGCGTACCACATGCAAACTGCATATCAAACATTTATTAAACATCTTGAAAGAAACAAAAAGAAAAAAAAAGCTTACTGCTAGAAGATCAAAGATAAGAAATGTCTCTGACTGCTCAGAAACCATGAAAGCAAGAAGAAAGTTGACTGAAATTTTTAGTGTTTAAAGAAAAAAAAAAAAAACACCAACCTAGAATTCTGTATCCTGGGAAATTATCTTTGAAAACTGAAGGAGGATTAAAGACTTTCACAAACACACAAAAATTGAAACAATTTGTTGCCTGTAGACCTGTCTCACAAGAATGTTAAAAAGGTCTTTAGAGAGAAGAATGATGCAGGTCAGAAACTTGGATCTATAAAAAGAAAGGAAGAGAATTGAAAAAAAAAAAAAGTGAAGGTAAATTAATTTTTTAATATTTCTTATTCTAAATTAATCTAACAAATAGTACTTGTTCAAAATAATAATACCAACAACATATCTGATTGTGTGTGCTTTTGTGTATTTTATTTGTATATGTAGGTTTAAGTATGTTTATATGTAAGTGAAATGAATCAACAAGGAAGGAACAGAGGAATTAAGATTGTTTTTATCATAAGGTTCTTATCCTACCTGTAATGTGCTCTTGTGTTATTTGAATGTAGACTTGGATTAACAGTAAATGTACACTGCAAACAATGAGGCAACCACTAGAAATTTTTTTTTTAAAATAATGTATAACTAGAAAGAAGAGAAAGCAAAGAAAATGGAACCATATATATAAAATGTTTAATACAAATAAAGGCAGGAAAAAAGTGGAAGACAAAAATAGGAATAAAAAACAGGGCAACAAATAGAAAACAGAAACAAATATGGTAGATATTAACCCAACTATATCAAATAATCACTTTGAACACCAATGGACCAAATGCACCAATTGAAAGACAGAAACTGTCAGAGTGAATCAAAAAAACAAGACCCCACTATATGTTATCTACAACAAACCCACTTTAAATATAAAGATATGTATAGATTAAGTGTAAATGGACGGAGAAAAATATACCATGTTAACACTAATCAAAAGAAGGAAGATGTGGCTATATCAAGTTAAGAGAGAGAAGACATCATCGGGGATAATGTAGAGCATGATACAATGATTAAAAGGTCAATTCTCCAAGAAGACATAATAATCCTTAACAAATAAGCATTTAACAAGAGAGTGTCAAACTATATGAGGCAAAAGCTAATAGAACAGCAAGGAGAAACAGATGAATCCACTACCATTGTTGGAAACGTCAACACCCCTCTATCAGAAATGGACATGTTCAGGAGACAGAAAATCAGTAAGGGCATAGTTCAACTCAACACCACCATCAGTCAACTTGATATAATCGACATCTATAGACTATCTCATCCTACATGGCAGAGTACACAATTTCCCCAAACTTACATGGAATATTCACTGAGAGTGATCACAGTCTAGGCCATAAACCATAACTTAACAAATTTACAAAATAAAAATCATACAACCTTTGCTCTCAGACCATAGTGAAATTAAATCAGAACTCAATTATAGAAAGATAGGTGGAAAATCTTGAAATACATCAAGATTAATCAACACACTATTAAACAGCACATGGGTCAAAGCTTTCAAGAGAAATTTAAAAATATTTTAAACAAAGTATAAATGTAAATACAACTTATCAAAATTTGTGGGATGTCGTGAAAGTGGTAGAGACAAATTGATAGTATTTTGATGCATATACTAGAAAAGAAGAAAGATGTAAAATCAATAATCTAAGTTTCCACCTTAGAAAACTAAAAAGAAAGAGCAAATTAAGTACAAGTAAGTAAGAAGAAGAAAAGAAAAAATAAAAACTAGAGGAAAAAAATCAGTGAAATTGATTTCTAAATTGATTTGTAAAAAAGTATTTTTAAAAAAGTAATGATCACATATGATTGTTTTCTAAAGAATTTGTAGATATTTCTAAAGGTAAAGGCAAAATTCTTCTTATGTCTTATGTCTTATGAAATCCAAAGATTTCATTTGAAAATCCAAAATTCTCATTTAAATAACAAACTTTCATGTAGAAATACTAAATTTCATGTTTAAGTACTAAGGCAATCTAAGATTTGCAAACTTTCTTCCTAAGAAATGTGATTTATGTCTAAGTTTGGGTATGATTAATATTAAAATTAGAACTTGGTATTAACTACATGTAAATATACTTGATTTCATTTAGGTCTTTCTGCCTAACAAATCCCCCCATGTTAATTTGCCAGCCCCTCAGGAGCTTCCCAAGTATAATCTGAAGCCAGCTCCTGGACCCCATCATAGCTGGAGGGCAGAGAAAGACAGAAGAAAGAGGCAGACCACTCCAGATTCACTGGTGGCAGGTTTCATAAGCAAGGGAACTTATTTACAGGTCTGTCTTGGGTGGCCACAGCAGGGGAAGTACTCTGCATTCACCTGCCATATCTTAAAAGTTTATATAGAGGCCTTACCTGGGTTCATTCAGAATCCAGATGGTCTCATCCCCACATCACTGTCTCAAGGCCGAAACCTTGGAGCAGCTTCTGGGAGTGGGAAAGGCAAGCAGAATGCACATTCCAAGGACAGGGGAAGCCTTCAATAGCCCTGGTCCAGCTCTCAGGTCAACTAAATAGCCGCATCTGCTCAATGACCTCCCCTAACATCCTAATACTTACTAGCTTTAACAATCACCATTTTCTTGCTCACTGGTTTGTGGGTGAAGAATTAGGGCAGAGTTCAATAGGGATAAATTTTTTTCTGTCCCATCTGTCTGTCATTGGCTCTTATGGCTCAATTGGAGATTGAGGTCTCAAGGCCTCATTCATATGGTTAGAAGCTTGATGTTGGTTGTCAGCCTGGTTCTTCCATTTATTTCCATGTGACCTGTCTCTGTGTTCTTATTCCCCAGGGCCTCTTTCTCCCAGAGGTTAGCTATATATCTCAACATGAAAGCTCAAAGTCATAGTAAGAAAAAATAGAAACCATTGGATCTCTTATTTAAGACGGGCACAATGTCACTTCCACCAAATTTTATTGGCCAAAATAAATCAAAAGCCCAGCTCAGAACATGGTGGAGGGAAAGTTGTCCTCTTGATAGAGAAAGAGATATGCGCACACGGGAAGAGAAGGAATTGTTAACAGGCATTGCATGGGATAGAGTGATCATATGATCATACAGTTGAATCTAAGACTGTCTTTGCTTTGCTCCAAAGACTCCTGACTTCAGACAAGAAAAAGACAAGTTGTGTTAGCTTCTGATTTATAGTGTGCTGCTTAAATTGCAAAACTCCTCTAACAGAATGTGTGTTTAACTTGTCTAAACTATTTAGGACTCTACAGAGAGAGAGTTTACACCCAGTTAAACCTACTACAACTGGTGTGGTTACATGACCAGTGGGGTGTAAAAGACCCTGCTGGGAGCTTTCACCCAAGCTATCCTGCAACCAAGATTCCTCACACATATCTCCATGGTTCACAATCAAGAGACAAAGTACATCCTGTGTAACCAAGGAAGAAACCTGGGAACTGCACCTGGAAGTTTCTGGGGCCCCAGATGCGTGCCTGTGTTTTCTTTCTCCTTCTTTACCATATTATTCATTTTTATTAAAGCTTTACGTTTGTATACTCAGTGGAATCTTCTGAGTTCATTCAACTATCTAATCTTGTGTAATTGATTCTACCATTATTTTAGGCAATATATTAAAACTCACTCTAAAAAAATTGAAACAATATATTCCTTCACTTAAATAAAACAAACACAGAAAGTTAGTCCCTAGTGAACCACTTATAATCTAACAATAAATTTTTGGTTTAAAACTAAACTTTCACTTTCTATTGGATGGAAAGTTCAGAAATACATGGTTTTTGGTGAATAGCAATTTTACTCCTTCTGATAATAATAGTGATGATAATGCCTAAAATTTATTGAGTGTTTACCATAGACCCAGCATTTAAATCCATTTATCATGTATTTGTCATGAAAATATTGACTGGCATTATTTATAAAATTCATGTGTACGTGTCTATGTATACATACACACATATATAGATAGAGGCCTTACCTGGGCCTATATATGTATATAAAATTCTCCAAACACATCAATTCTGGAAATGCGTTTTTCAGTATACCTATATATGCTAAGTATATTATCTCCTCACTCTTCTTTGATAGTGTTTGTATTTACCAGCCTAATAAACTTTGTAAACTTATCAAACCATGTTAACATGGGATATTTCTGGAACATATTCCTTCTAGACAGATTATAAGGATAATTAAATTCTTACTTTAGAATATATTTCTGCATAATTAATTTTATTTTCCAAGATATATTTTATCTTAAGTATTTTCTTCCACATTTGTCATTATGGAGTCTTCATTAGAATATTAATATTAAATTATCAACTTATTTGGAGCCCTAATTTTATGAACACAAGAAAGGGTCCATACTTCTAGAAAATCAAACTCCCTTAGTTACTATCCTTTCTTTATCCAAGGTCTCTCTCTCTTTTACAGTGCCCTTAAACTAAAATATGTATTTTCTTTCTTGATCATAAAAGAAATACTTTTATTACCCCATATCTCAACACATTCTGAATGGAATCTGTGAAAAAAATTCACTCAGGGCTGCATATTTTTGCCTCCTCTTGAATTTTCAGGCAGTCTGTTTTTCATAACCTTATAGTTATAAGGGTTTCTTCTATGTTCCTGGGAGACATTTGTGTATCCTGGATTTGACAACAAAAGTCGCAACTCAAAAGTATGTCAGGGAAAGCAGATCAGGTCATATTTACAAACATTACACAGAAAATGCATAAAACTGAGGACTGAATCCATTAACAATAAGTCCAGATTGACAAAAGGAACTAGAGCTTCTTGGAGAAATAGCTGGTTCTAGGACTAGGGCAAGGAATATGCAGGATGAACCAGGAGCATCTTGTAGTGTCATAAAATATGGAAGTTTTCAAAACACACACATATTCATGAGGGTATGTCAAATGGACACAGGAGCCAACTGAAAATGCTCTCAATGGTCAAAGCTGGAACAATGCGAGCAACAAAACAAATAAATATGAATGTGTTTAAATAAATGATGAATAAATACATAAAGGAAGAAGAGACAAATCTCACATGTGAAAGAATTCCAAATAATTTATGTAGATACTCCACGCTCAAAGAGGTTGAGTATAACTTCCCACTTCTGAAATGTGGGCTGTGCCAAAGTGGCATTTTTCAAAAGAACATAGTATGGAAATTTGGAGTGGAAGGTGATGGATAACTTTATAGAGGAGAAACCTGGCAAATACTACCTTGAGCAAGTGACAAAGGTTAAAATAAACAAGGGTAAGTTATAAGTCATGATGTTAACATGCACCTTTGATAAAATGTGATAAAAATGACATTTTGTCTTCATGGTCCTTCCCCCCCAAACCCATAATTCAATCTAAACATGAGGAAAAATATCAGATGAATCTCAATAGAGGGGCATTTTATAATATACCTGTTCAATACTCCTTGAAACTATTAATGTCATGAAAATCAAGGAAAGTGTGAGAAATTCTCATGGCCAAGGGTCATCTAAGACATAATGACATGTAAACATGCAATATCCTGGGTGAGATCCTGAAACAGAAAGGAATAGTGGGTAAAAACTAAGGAAATCTGAATAAAATATGGACTTTAGCTAATCATAGTGCATCAATACTGGTTTGTCAATTGTAACAAATATACCTTACTAAGGTAAGTTGTTAATAGTAAGGGAAACCTTGTGTAAAGATTATGGGAAGTCTGTACTATTTTCACAATTTTTCTCTAAAATTTAAAACATTCTAAAAATTTGTTTATTAAAAAATCAAAGCTCCAACACTGACTGAAGTGCTTAGAACATGGGAGAAAATCAATGTATATTCCTAAAGACAGGCTAAACAATGAATAAATGAAAAATCATAAGATCAATGCAAAATTAAGAAGATCCAAAAATATCTAATTATCTGTGTCTGTGAGTAAAAGTTTGGAGACATTTCAATTTTATACTCCATGCCTTTATGAATACTGCAATTCAAACCCTGCCAATATTAATAGTTATAAAAAGTCAATAAATTTATAAAGAATTGTATTGTGGGCATTATAAAACAGGGATATTTCAAAAAGACCTATGAGTTAAGATTGAGTGCCTTTTACTAGATGCATTTGGGGAAAAATTTGATTGCTAAAAAGAACATCAATGGCTTGAAAAAAATAATAGTTAAAAACATTGAATAAATAAAATTCTCAAATCCATAGTAATATTTAGAAAGAGTGATAAAAGGAAGGTAAAAGAAAAGGAAAGACATTGACATAAAAATCGTATTATACAGAGACATAAAAATCGTATTATATTAACAGTGAAGCAATAAAAGAAAAAATTGCAAATTAAATACAGAAAGAAAGATAAATCCATTGAGCAAAAATTATTAGAAATCTAAGGATGCATTGGTAGACAAAATAATAAAGAAAAATGTTAAAATTAAGTATGAAGTTATAGTACAACATGCAGAAAAACATTAAGATCACAGAAGATGTAAATAGAAAAGCAATAATTAGTAAAATGTTATATGCAAAAATGGGAAGAAATGTCTAGAAAAAATATTTAGAAAAATTGGTCATTGGCTCAGTCATAAAAACACAAAAATCATAAAAAATTGTAAAGCTCAAAGTCAATGATCATGTTCAATAAAAAATAACAAGAAAGTACAAGCGAGAAACTCACAATTATTTCACAGTTTCAAAATAATTTTTCTTGAAGTTATTGAATCATGGTGAAATTTTAAAAGCCCAAATCACTTACTCTAAAAATAAGCTGTGAAGACTCACTCACACAATCAATTTTTGCCAAAGTCATTTTTAGAGGTTAAGCAATAGCATTAACATGCCATAATTACTAAAAATTAAAATTAGTTAATTTTAGTTTCAGCATTTGAAAAATAAATAAATAAAATGAAAAAACCCAGTAAAGTGAATTAAAAAACATAAAAACAAAAGCAAATAAAAAATTTTAAAGGAAAATAAAAATTGATAGTAAAATTCAGTTTTTTAAACATGATTAAAATAGCTATCATTATGCCAAACTTAAAAAGATATTTTTTATAAAACATACATTCAACATTTGTAAATTATAAAAACATAAATAACTTTATGCTTTAAAAAGCCCTCAATAAAAAGCACAATGATATGGAAAAAGTAAAAATTAGCAACATTCACTTTCTTATCAATAAAGTAGAAAATGTGAGCAGTGGGAAGAGATTTAAAAATTGTCAAAGTATTGGGGCACCTGGGTGGTTCGGTTGGCTGAGCATCCAACTCTTGTTTTGGGGTCAGGTCATGATCTCAGGATCCTGAGGTCTAGCTTTCGTGATGGGCTCTGTGCTCAATGGTGGAGTCTGCTTTCCTTCTCCCACTGCCCCTCCGCCATCTCACATGTGAGCTTTCTTTCTCTTTAAAATAAATAAATAAATCTTTTAAAAAATCAACATATTAAGAAAAGAGATTCTGAATGTAAGTTACCTTACACTTAACTTTTTGTAAGTATTCAAGAAAAAAATTAATTCCTATAATAAAAATCATAGAAAGTTTCAGAAATTATCTCAGGAAATCTATTTGAGCCTGATATTTGTACAAATAAATACAGTACTCATATCAACATCTATTCTAAATACTTACTGCAAAATCCAAAAAAATCCCATATAGTAATAAATGATATTATATCCAAAATGCAAAGATGATTTTATTAGGAAATTAATAGATATTAAATTGTAAATCAAAAAGAAAAATTATCTGATCATTCTAAATGAAAAATAAAAATCATATGATTAACTCATTGGATACTAATAATTTGTCATAAATATAATCCACAAGATTTACCTAAAATAGAGGATTTTTTTTTTAAGCATTAAGGTACAGGAATATTCTCTTAACATAGCTCTCTGAAATCAATAGCCAACATCATTCTTAGTATTTATCTCCATAATAAACCAAGATGCATTCATTTAACATTATTTAACATCATTCTATTAATTTGATGAATGAATTAAGACTCCAAATAGGAGTATGGATATTGAAAGAGTGGAGGAAAAGTTAGCATTGTTTGCAGATGTGATACATTCTGACAAAATTTGGCTTTTTAAAAGTAATCTCAAACTGAGTATCTACAAAATTAAATTCTTTCCTAGCATACATTCTAAGTGTTTTTCCATGTCTTCTACATTTAGGAAAATGTTATCACATCCAGCCACTAGTTGAAACCAGAAACCAAGGAGGAATTTTGATTCCTTCATTTCCCTTATTATGTCATCCAATGCATAAGTACTTGGGGACCTACTTGTCACCACATTCATCCTTTTTCTTATTTGGCCATTATGATAATTTCCAAAATTGGTCTACCCACTTCTACCCTAAAATTCTTTCCTTACATAGAAGCTCTAGTGTTGTTTTTAATGTGGAATTTTTTTATTAAGTTTTTAAATTTTAATTCCTGTATAGTTAACATAGTGTTATATTAGTTTCAGGTGGACAATATAGGTATTTAAATATTCTATATATCATTATTTAGTGTTCATCACAATAAGTGAACTCTTAATCCCCTTCACCTATTTCACCGATACCCCCACCCATTACCCCTCCCCTCTGATATGTTTGATTTTAAACTTGAAGTTCTAGTGACTTTTAAATCAATTATAAGTCACTCAATTAACACTTCCCATTGTATTTGTAAGTACATCTAAACCCCCATGTATGTTATATGGTCTGCCTTGATATTCCTCCCCTGGACATGCAATCTAGAGGAACCCCTCTGTTTTAAGTTATTCTCTAACACAACAATCTGAAAGAATCTATTGAAAAAGCATTGAATTAAATAAATTATATAAGGGGTGCCTGGGTGACTCAGTTGGTTAAGCATCTGCCTTTGGCTGGGGTCATGGTCACGGGGGTCCTGGGATCGAGACCTGCATGGGTCTCCCTGCTCAGCCAGGAGGCTGCTTCTCCCACTCCTTCTGCTCCCCCGCACTCATGCTCTCATTCTCACTCGCTTTCTCAGATAAATAAAATCTTTAGGAAAAAATTAATTATACAAAAATTTCTTTATATAATAGTATCAAAATAGCATTATAAAAAAGATATTATGTTCTAAGAACAATACAATTAAGGAAACGTATTCTTAAATTCATATGGACTTAGAGATAAAAATATAGATTTGAAAAATAAAACTAATTTAAAATATAAACAAAAATAAATATACATAAAATACTAAAAAATTCTTACCTGATTTCAGATTACAAAAGACTTTTAAAAAACATATTACCTAATGACTGCAAGCAGCAGCATAAATTGATCTAGCTGTTTTTAAAGTAATATCTTGAAACACACTAAAGCTTTAAAATTGTCTAAACTTTGACTCAGTGAGTTACTTTAAAAATATTGATATTTGCCTTTAGAAAATAATCCTTAGTAAAGCTGAAAAAATGTTAATGATACATTATCTTGATAAAACTTTAGTAATACAATATGTAACAATATAAACACTTTAAATAAATACATAATAATGAGGGGAAAATCATAGTATCAAGAAGAAAGCTAACTAGAAAATTGTACTTTCAGTATGTTTATAAGGATCTATTAACCATATGTATTTGAAAATGAAAGACAACACCAGCAATTCAACAATTATTTTCTGCTGGAATTATCTGTTGGAGATTTTTTTTTTAAATGTGCTTTTCTAAAACTTGTTAAATTTAACTATTATATTTATGTAAGTAAGATAAGCAACCTTTAAAATCATCAGTATGATCTGATAATGTATATTTATAAATACAGCATAAAATAGTGCAGAAATTATTTAACTGACTTGCTCTAAAAAAAAGAAAATTTAAAGAAGAGTAAAAACCAAATTGAACAAATCAAAAAAAAAAAAAAGATATTCTTCTAATTAGAAAAAAAATTTCTTTGGTCTTTTTTTTCTCACATAAAATATAAAAATATGATGTCAGATTCTGGGTAAAAAAAAGAAAAAAACTACAAATATTTCAGAAGCACAAAATAGTAAACCCATTTTTATTCCCTAAGTCATACTCCAAAAAAAGGAAAAGAATGATGAAGTAGATACCGATCACTAAAAAGGGAATAATCCAGACTGGCATTACTCCAATATCCTCACAGAAAATTAGACTCATAAGAGATTACTGCCTTGAGTAGGATGCACCTGAAAATAATTTTCAGGACAAACGTATAGTGATAATCAATTAACAAGGAAATGTGTTTTCTAAGAATCATTTATAGCTTGTTAAATACTCAAATCGAGGAATTAGTATGTATACAAATGAGGCAGTTTGAACAAATTTTACTTCTGAAAGAGCATGCACATGGAGGAGTGGATGGATGAATGGATGGATAGATAGAGGGAGGGATGAATGGATGGAGGGAAGGATGGAGATACAGATAATAGAAATAAAAAGAAAACATATTAATTGACATGGGAACCAGCAAGGGTTTCTTTTGAGAAAACAATATGTAACAGTCATCTTTAGAGCCACAAAAAAAAAAAAAATCAAATCAGGCAAAAAACTATAAATAAATAACATTTTTTCTTTGAGTTAAAAATAGCAAGGATGAGAATTGGAGACTCAGAAAGGAAATTACATTTTTTTTTAAAGAGTGTGTTATAACTTTTTCTTTTAAAACACCAACTAATTTTTGCAAATTTCAGTGTACATAATAATGCTAATGAAATAAAAAGTCGTATAGAAATTTTACATAGAAAATGTGAGAAAATGTGATTAGAGCCAAATAGTAAAAGTGATAATAATATGAGGTTGTTGTAATAAGAATACATGAAAGCAGGTTTGTACATCTGACTGTAATTACATCACTAACACCTGAGGAAATGAAAGTTGATTAATGAGAAACAGATGCTAATTTTGAAACCCGCAAATTCAAATATGTTCAATAATGTAAAGAAGTGGTATGCAAATGAAGTTTAGAATGCATCATATACCATAAATTATAAAAAAATTAAAAACTAAGATGTTTTAAAATATAACATAGATAGAAAAATGGATTGAAACTACCAAATTAGAATGTGAGAGTTTTCATTTTTAGTTATTTGAATACCATTTAACGTTGATAATCAAAACTAACAATTTCATAGCTGTAAGAAATGTGTGGTGCATTTGGTTATCAACTTTACTAATTACATATTTGTTCAAAAATCAATCTGAATCTCAGTCTGTAAGCAGAAACTAAGGTAAAAAAAATATGAAATTAACATTTTTAAATGCATATTCTGCATGTGACTGAAGCTCCAATAAGCCACACCAACATTGATAGAAAAAAACACGTCATAGTAATTCAACATTAGAATAGTGAGAAATCCCATTTGAATTGAAGAAGACACTATGAGCTGATTTTCTTAATTTTTTTAATCACTCAACAAAGTTGCTTTTTTAAAGGCAAAGTCCTTCCACTTCCAAGATCTAGAGGTAGATGACACTGGCCTACTTTTTAACCTCAAAATAACATCTGCAATTAAGATGTGACTTTGCATCATCTCCATCATTACATTATGCAGATAAGCTTTCAGAATGCTAACAAGGATGTTTTACTCCTTGAGCACCTGGGCTACAGTTTTATTCTTTGTATCAGGGATTGAAGCACCTGCACTTCAGTGGACCAATAGTATTAGAGAAAAACAGAACTATCAGATTATAATATTCCAGAAAAATCTCTGAAATTATGCCATTTGGGAAATTTGATTCACTAAGATAGTAAATATTTCATCGTAATTGAGTCAACTAAAGGGAAAAATGGTATTGAAAATGTGTTCAACTCATCTAATGCCTTGAATGGTCAACATCTATTAAAGAGCCAAAGACTGTCCTTCAAATCAAGGTCCTTGCTTTCCTGGAGGCAGTAAAATGCACAACACACAAGGAGTGATGAATTTCTGAGGCTCCGGAGAACACCAAGCCCTTGTAGTCTTTTCACATTTTGTCCTTTAAAACATTAGCTCTGCATTTATATCAATTTCCTTGAGAGTGTAGTGAGGTTCTTAAAAAAAAATCTTAAGTATTTAATATGAGACTAAAATGATAAACTACATTTCCTTGGAAGACAAGTTCAGTGATAGCAAGGGAGGCTAAATCTATTAAGAATCTTTCATTCCAATACAGTTATTAGAAAAAAAGCATGCTATTTACTTAGAAGAAATATGACTTTCAAGAAAATAAAAACAATTGCTTTATCAATAAAAAGAGTTGTTTTATCCATTTCTTTGACCATTGAAGTTTCATATACTTTTGCCCACAGCAGTAGTATACATCAAGGATTTAAAAAATTGAATAAAAATACAATACACCCAACCCAGTCCATTTCTACAAAGGCAATAAATATAAAAGGAAGTGTAGGTCTTCTTTTTCCTGACATAATAAAAGCAATGTCATACTTATTTGAACCAGTTTCTAATATAGCAGGAATAATTCTAAATGAATCCCCATTTTCAAAATAAGAAAAAAGGATTTTTAAAAATTAAATGTATCATAAACATGGTAGAAAAAATTATTTTGGCAATTTCAACTGCTATACTAAATAAACAACCTTTAAGAATTTTAAGTGCTATAGAACACTGTCAGAATTGTAACTGGAGATGGGGGTGCATGGATGGAGCCTGGGTGGCACAGTCCGTTAAGCGTCAGGCTCTTGGTTTCCACTCTGTCATGATCTCAGGGTCATGAGATCAAGACCACTTCAGCCTCCATCCTCAGTGCAGAGTCTGTTTAAGACTCTCCCTCCCTCTTCTCTGCCCCAGGTGAGCAGGATGTCAGGGACATACTGTAATCCTAACCCTAACCCTAACCCTGATCTCTAACCACTAACCCTAAACCTTACCCTCTGGAGAGGTCTCTGAACAACAGGATAACAGGCATATAACCTCACCCTGGCCTTAACCCTTAGCCTAGCCCTATCTCTGGCCCTAAACCTAAACTTAACCCTAGATATGAAGGGGGGGGATATATATATAGGGAGAGAGAGAGAAATACCAGATGATTTCACTCATATGTGGGATTTAAGAAACAAAACAGATGAACATAGGTGCAAGAGAAAAGAGAGAGAGAGATAAACCATAAAACAGACTCTTAGCTATGAAGAATGAACTGAGGATTGGTGGAGGGAAGGTGGGTGGGGGATGGGCTAGATGGGATGTGCATTAAGGAGGGCACTTGTCTTGACGAGCATTGGGTGTTATATGTAAGTGATGAATCACTAAATTGTACTCCTGAAACTAATATTACACTATATGTTAACTAACCGGAATTTAAATTAAAACTTGAAACAAACAAAAAAAGAAAGAAAATACCTGAACCAATTAAGATAAAAAAGCAAGTTAAAATATATATAAATCTTGAGTCCTCAAAAAGAGTAACAAAATACATGTACATTCACAGATTTTACAGATGTAACTGTACTTAAGACCTATTTAGAGAAAAAAAAAGGTTGGGGGGTGTTTTCTATGCAATAATGATATATACAAAGTGAAAATGTCCTCATACCATTTTAAAGCCAATTTTATTTTATTTTTTTTTTAAAGATTTTATTTATTTATTTGACAGAGATAGAGACAGCCAGCTAGAGAGGGAACACAAGCAGGGGGAGTGGGAGAGGAAGAAGCAGGCTCCCAACAGAGGAGCCTGACGTGGGGCTCAATCCCGCAACGCCGGGATCACGCCCTGAGCCGAAGGCAGACGCTTAACCGCTGTGCCACCCACGCGCCCCTAAAGCCAATTTTAGACCAGACTAAGATACCATGGAATCCTAGGTATGGCTGTGCAGTGATATTGGGAAAGTTTAATTTACAGTTTATGAAATACACAAAGAAATGCTAAAAACTATAAAACACAGACAAGAGTATGTGTGATTTGAGTGGTGCTTTCAGGAAACAATCTTTTGAGGAGGGTTAAGCTTGGATATAGTTTCATCAAATAAAATATTGAACTAATTAGTGCCATGAAGCTCAGATACAGAAAAAAATGTCTGCCATAGTATCTTGCATGAACATATATATAGAAATTAGACTAGTATCTTTCTACTTGATTTCTTAGTTTATTAAGAAAACTCTCACTATTTTAAAGATTATTATGCTTTATCCAATCTTTTATCTCCCACATGGTTTTTGCTGTCTACATTTTATAAAATTTTCTAATTTCTGGTTGATTTTTAAATTATATATATAGTACATTAATAGGGTAGCAACAGTCAATGAAATATATAACGGCTGGAAAGTTTCAGAGCAGATACAAAACATGAATCTTCAGATTCAGGGAAGTTCAAAGAATCTCACTTAGAATAAATAAAAAGCAATCTATATCTAAATTTCATGAGAATCAAATAGCTTGTTATCAAAACAAAAAGTAGATCTTGAAAGTAGCCAGAGGAAAAAACAAATGATTTGCAAAGAAGCAACAATAAGACTGATTTGTTAACAAAAATGAAGACAGAAGATGGGAAACCTATATCTTGAGTGTGCTGAGAAAAAAAAATACTGTCCACCTAGAATATATTCTCAAGTAAACTTCCTTTCAAAAACAAGGAAGAAATAGAGAGCTGCCTGCCGTGGCTCCTCAGTTAAACAGTTAAGCATTTGCCTTCCGCTCAGGTCATGATCCCAGGGTCCTAAGATCCAGCCCTGCATCTGGCTCCCGGCTCAGCAGAAAGTCTGCTTCTCCCTCTCCCTCTGCCCCTCCCCTGCCCATACTCTCCCTCTCTCTCACTCACTCATTCTTTCTTTCAAATAAATAAATAGAATCTTTAAAAAAAAAGAAACAAGGATGAAATAGACATATTTTCAGACCAACAAAAAAAAAGAGAGAGAGAGAGTTAGCAGCAAAATGTCCTACTACACAAAATTCTAAAGGTTGTCCTTAAAACAGAGGGAAAATGACCATGAAGGTAGGTCTGAGATATTAGAAAAAATGATAAGCAAAGAAACTGGTAAACCCCTGGGCAAATCTAGGCAAATATTAGATACATTTGATAACATCTAAATTATAGAATAGTCTACACATTGGAAGGAATGTCTGTCATCTTAGTTGTATTGTTCCAAAGAAAAGAAAGGAAACTGGTTTAATTTTAAGATTCATTTAGACTTTGTTAAAATCATGAGGTGCATTAAAATTTCTATTTTCTAATACATTATAGGGGCACCTGGGTGGCTTAGTCAGTTGAGCGTCAGACTCCTGATTTCGACTCAGATCGTGATCTCAGGGTCTCCTGGAAAAGAGCCCCGCATTGGTCTCCCTGCTCAGCACAGAATCTGTTTGTCCCTCTCCCTCTGCTCCTCTTCCTGCTCCCTCTCTCTCAAACAAATAAATGCATCTTAAAAAAACATACAAAATAAAATATTATAAATGCCATATATAATATCCAAACTAGCAGAGGAAAAATCTTGAAATAAAAGTAAATAATACAACTAATCCAAAATAAGGCAAAGAAGGAAAAGATACAAATTGCAGCATGAAAGGAAAGCATAAAATAGTAAGCATGAATATTTCAGTAATTATGATAAATATAAATGAGTTATAACTTCAAATAAAATACAGGATTTAAGACCATAGCTGGTAAATCAGAAATATGCTCATTACCTGAAACATGTGTACAATATAAAGATACATAAAGACTTTTTAAGATGTGAGAAAACATATATAATAAGTTATAATTTTTAAAAAGTTGGTATATTATCTTGCCAAACACATATATCATACTAAATTGTCTTTGTTAGACGTCAAGTCACTGTAATGACTAATTATTAGAAAGTGAAAAAAAAAAGTGAAGAACAAATAAAATGGACTCCTACCATAAAAATTCTTCATGCAGGGGCCCCTGGGTGGCTCAGTTGTTAAGCGTCTGCCTTCAGCTCAGGTCATGATCCCAGGGTCCTGGGATCGAGTCCCTCCATCAGTCTCCCTGCTCGGCGGGAAGTCTGCTTCTCCCTCTCCCACTCCACCTGCTTGTGTTCCCTCTCTTGCTGTATCTCTTCTCTGTCAAATAAATAAAGTCTTAAAATAAAATTCTTCATGGATTAAGGATCTAAGTATAAAAACAAAAGCATTAATCTTTCTAACCAATATAGCTGTAAACTTTGGGGTAAAGGAAGATTTTCTACACAAAAAGTACAAATTATAGGGGAAAGATTAATGAATTTGAATATATTAAAACTAAGAATTTCTGTTAATCAAAGAACAGAATAAAAAATCTGAAAAATGAGAAAATATTAGGAATACATAAAACTTACAAAGGAATAAGTATCCTATACATATATGTTTTACATATATATAATTTATAATATTTTATATATTTATATATATACAATATATTTTTTAAACTCCTAAATTTATATAATAAAAGACCAAGAAATTAAAAGGTGAATACATTTAATAGGCAGTTCATAAAAAAAGAAAAAATAATGTACAATAAACATACCAAAAGGTACTCAAATTCAATAGAAACAAGGGAAAAGCAAAATGACTGAGATACAATTTTAATTCCACTGAATAGCAAAAATTTAAGTCAGTATGAAATATTTGCAAGGGCAAAACAGTCAGAACTCATTTACTGTTTCTAGTGAGAAAACATTAGTACAACTAGATACACATGTAATAAACCAAAAAGAAACATTTTTAAAATACTGGACCACTGATAAGAAAATTCTACACTAAGATTTCATCAACTATAATAACTTAGTGACTCAAAGCTATACTTGAAAATCATAGAATTGCTAAAGTAGAAACTCTAGAAGAGAAATAAAATAAAAATAACACTTTTATAATTTACACTAATACAAAAAAAAATTTACCTATTGTAAAAGGTGAGTAGGTAGAAACAGTACAAATATTCATACCCTCACACAAGTTCAGCTGTTATGAGCGTTGGAAACCAAATTTTATTAGTAGAATGAAGGATGCAAAGATGTCAACAGTTCAGTTAAGAATTAAGAAACACTATAAGTTTTTAAATCATCCTCAAAAGACGACTATGTTCCAGATGTTTTTGAAAGTATGGGTAAAAACCCACCTTGTAACGAAGTCTGTAAGTATTAATTAATGAGGAAAAATGTGATTTTGCCATTAAAAGGGGTCATGTGTTTATTCGTACAGTGATGATTCTGACTATGCAGATGATGCTTATGAAGATTTATGTCTCCATGTGATTGCGAATATATATTCTAGAATCCAAATTGATTTTAAACGGACATAACAAAGATTCTCTTTAATAAAATTGCTTATGGTACAATACATTGAAAAAACTTCAAAATTAAAAATTAGTCATTTTACATGTATCTTTCAAAAGAGATTTCAGGATTACATCAAAATTAAACATTTCAGGATTTGTTAGATATCTATAAACGGTTTACTTATGTTCAATTGCCAGTGACTACAACTTTAGCTTCTTCTCTGTTAATTCATTCCCCTTGGCAGTAAAACTCAGATCTATTAGGTTTATGATATTAAAATATTATTCCTCCTCAAGTTACTATTTAATCATACATATTCTTTTCCACAATGGTCTTCCATATATTTGTATAGAAATATTGATATGTAGGGGCGCCTGGGTGGCACAGCAGTTAAGCGTCTGCCTTTGGCTCAGGGCGTGATCCCATCGTTATGGGATCGAGCCCCACATCAGGCTCCTCCTCTATGAGCCTGCTTCTTCCTCTCCCACTCCCCCTGCTTGTGTTCCTTCTCTCCCTGGCTGCCTCTATCTCTGTCAAATAAATAAATAAAATCTTTAAAAAAAAAGAGAAATATTGATGTGTAAAGTATGTGGTGTTCATCAGCAATGAATTAATAACTCAATTAGATAAAAGTTATATTAACTATATAATGATGTTGTCACCAATTCTCTGGCTAATTGTATTGATATAAGAGAACCATGATCCATGTCACAAAATTAGAACTCCAGAAAGAGGGGAGGGGTTAAGATGGCAGAGGAGTAGGGGACCCCTTTTTCAGCCAGTCCCCTGAGTCAAGTTGGATAGGTACCAGACCAGCCTGAACATCCACGGAATCAGCCTGAGACGCAGGAAGATACATCTGGATCTCTACAAATGAACATGTCCAGTGCTGAGTATTGAGGTACGAAGCGGGGAGCCGTGAAACCATGCACAGATATGGGAAGATAAATGGAAGGGGGAGGGAGCTGCCGCGTTGGGGCACTGGGAAGCGGTAGCCACCTGCACAGGGGAGCGGGGCGGACTCGAGGACCTGCACCCGCGAGACAGCAGACTGAGACCATGAGCCAGGAGCACACGCCACCAGACTTCTCACGGAACTCCGGTGTGCTCACTGGAACCAGACTGAGACCAGAGCTCCGGGAGTGCGCAGGGTGGCTGGTGGCTGGCGGTGTTAGAAACACAAAGGACAGAGACGCGCCGGCCCTGGAAGTGAGGTCTGGGATGCTGGGTGTGGGGTGCACATCCCGGGACACTGCAGGGTTGAACAGCACCAACAGAAACAGAGTTAAAGTGGCCATAACATCAGTGGAGAATTGTCCGCGATCCCTCTGTTCTGAGACAGAAGCTGAGATTCAGCCGCCGCTGCTCTGGCTTTCAGAAGAGGCACAGCAAACCACCAGGGAAAGCCACCAGAGAACAAAAGCCTGGAAATACCGGCTCACAGCGTACCCATCCCCATCCCCCCTCGCAGGGGACACGGAGACTCTACCCAAAGAGGGTTGCCTGAGTATTGGCACGGCAGGCCCCTCCCCCAGAAGGCAGGCTGAAAAATCAAGAAGCCCACAACCCTAAGATCCCTATAAAACAAGTGCACACTGCTTGGGTCCTGGTCAATAATTTGGGATCTGGACAACCCGGCAACCTCTCCTCAGCAGAATGATGAGAAGGAGAAATCCCCCCCCAGCAAAGAAAAGACAATGAGTCTGTGGCCTCTGCCACAGAACTAATGGGTATGGATATAACCAAATTATCAGAAATGTAATTCAGAGTAACAATGGTCAAGATGGTGTATAGACATGAAAAAAGTATTAACGAAAATATTAATGAGAATATATAATCTCTAAGGGCAGAAATGAGAGCGAATCTGGCAGAAATTAAAAATTCTATGAGCCAAATGCAGTCAAAACTAGAGGCTCTGACGGCCAGGGTAAATGAGGCAGAGGAACGTATTAGTGAATTGGAGGATGGGTTAGTAGAAGAAAAAGCGAAAATAGAAGCTGGACTTAAAAAAATCCATGCTCACGAATGTAGGTTACAGGAGATTACTGACTCAATGAAATGATCCAATGTCAGAATCATCGGCATCCCCGAGGGGGTGGAGAAAAACAGAGGTCTACAAGAGATATTTGAACAAATTGTAGCTGAAAACTTCCCTAATCTAGTGAGGGAAAAAAACATTTGTGTCCAAGAGGCAGAGAGGACCCCTCCCAAGCTCAACCATGACAAACCTATGCCACGTCACGTCATAGTGCAATTCACAAATATTAGATCCAAGGATACAGTATTCAAAGCGGCCAGGGCAAAGAAATTTCTCACGTACCAAGGCAAAGGTATCAGAATTATGTCAGACCTGTCTACACAGACCTGGAATGAGAGAAAGGGTTGGGGGGCCATTTTTAAAGCTCTTTCAGAGAAAAACATGCAGCCAAGATTCCTTTATCCAGCAAGGCTGTCATTCAGAATTGATGGAGAAATAAAGACCTCCCAGAATCACCAGTCATTAACCAATTTTGTAACCACGAACCCAGCCCTACAGGAGATATTAAGGGGGGTTCTATAAAGGTAAAAAGGCCCCAAGAGTGATACAGAGCAGAAAGTTACAACCGATAAAAACAAAGACTTTACTGGCAACATGGCATCACTAAAATCCTATCTCTCAGTATTCAGTCTCAATGTGAATGGCTTAAATGCTCCTATAAAACGCCACAGCATTGCAGATTGGATAAAAAGAAATGGCCCATCCATTTGCTGTCTACAAGGGACTCGTTTTGAACCCAAAGATACATTCAGACTGAAAGTAAAGGGATGGAGTACCATCTTTCATGCAAATGGACCTCAAAAGAAAGCTGGGGTAGCAATTCTAATATCAGATAGATTGGATTTTAAAATAAAGACTATAGTTAGAGACACTGAAGGGCACTATATTATTCTTAAGGGATGTATCCAACAAGTGGATATGACAATTATAAATATATATGCCCCCAACAAGGAAGCAGCAAGATACACAAGCCAACTCTTAACCAGAATAAAGAGACATACAGATAAAATACATTAATAGTAGGGGACCTCAACACCCCATTATCAGAAATAGAACATCCTTCCAAAAACTAAGCAAAGAATCAAAGGCTTTGAATGCCATACTCGATGAGTTGGACCTCATAGATATATATAGAACACTATACCCCAGAACCAAAGAATACTAGTTCTATTCTAATGCCCATGGAACATTCTCAAGAATAGACCATGTTCTGGGACACAAAACAGGTCTCAACTGATACCAAAAGACTGAAATTATTCCCTGCATATTCTCAGACCATGACGCTTTGAAATTGGAACTCAACTACAAGGAAAAATTTGGAAGAAACTCAAACACTTGGAGACTAAGAACCATCCTGCTCAGGAATGATTTGATAAACCAGGAAATCAAAAATCAAATTAAACAATTTATGGAGACCAACGAGAATGAATACACAACGGTCCAAAACCTATGGGATACTGCAAAGGCAGTCCTAAGGGGGAAATACATAGCCATCCAAGCCTCACTCAAAAGAATAGAAAAATCTAAAATGCAGTTTCTATATTCTCACCTCAAGAAACTGGAACAGCAANGCTTTGAATGCCATACTCGATGAGTTGGACCTCATAGATATATATAGAACACTATACCCCAGAACCAAAGAATACTAGTTCTATTCAAATGCCCATGGAACATTCTCAAGAATAGATCATGCTCTGGGACACAAAACAGGTCTCAGCCAATACCAAAAGATTGAAATTATCCCCTGCATATTCTCAGACCACAACGCTCTGAAATTGGAACTCAACCACAAGGAAAAACCTGGAAGAAACTCAAACACTTGGAGGCTAAGAACCATCCTGCTCAAGAATGACTCGATAAACCAGGAAATCAAAAAACAAANGAGTTGGACCTCATAGATATATATAGAACACTACACCCCAGAACCAAAGAATACTCATTCTATTCTAATGCCCATGGAACATTCTCAAGAATAGACCATGTTCTGGGACACAAAACAGGTCTCAACTGATACCAAAAGACTGAAATTATTCCCTGCATATTCTCAGACCACAACGCTCTGAAATTGGAACTCAACCACAAGGAAAAACCTGGAAGAAACTCAAACACTTGGAGGCTAAGAACCATCCTGCTCAAGAATGACTCGATAAACCAGGAAATCAAAAAACAAATTAAACAATTTATGGAGACCAACGAGAATGAATACACAACGGTCCAAAACCTATGGGATACTGCAAAGGCAGTCCTAAGGGGGAAATACATAGCCATCCAAGCCTCACTCAAAAGAATAGAAAAATCTAAAATGCAGTTTCTATATTCTCACCTCAAGAAACTGGAACAGCAACAGAGGGACAGGCCTAACCCACTGACAAGGAAGGAGTTGACCAAGATTAGAGCAGAAATCAATGAATTAGAAACCAGGAGTACAGTAGAGCAGATCAACAGAGCTAGAAGCTGGTTCTTTGAGAGAAATAATAACATTGACAGACCTCTGGCAAAACTTGTCCAAAAACAAAGAGAAAGGACTGAGATTATTAAAATTATGACTGAAAAGGGAGAGGTCACGACCAGCACCATTGAAATTGCAAGGATTATTAGAAACTTTTATCAACATCTATATGCCAATAAATTAAGCAATCTGGAAGAGATGGAGGCCTTCCTGGAAACCCATAAACAACCAAGACTGAAACAAGAAGAAATTGATTTTTTAAACAGGCCAATTAACTATGAAGAGATTGAGTCAGTGATAAACAACCTTCCAAATAATAAAACTCCAGGCCCAGACGGTTTTCCTGGGGAATTCTACCAAACATTCAAAGAAGAAATAATACCTATTCTCCTAAAGCTATTTCAAAAAATAGAAGCAGAAGGAAAGCAACCAAACTCATTCTATGAGGCCAATATTACCTTGATCTCCAAACTAGGCAAAGACCCCATCAAAAAGGAGAATTACAGACCGATTTCTCTAATGAATATGGATGCCAAAATCCTCAACAAGATCCTTGCTAATAGAATCCAACAGTACATTAAAAGGATTATCCATCATGACCAAGTGGGATTCATACCTGGGATGCAAGCATGGTTCAACACTCGCAAATCAATCAATGTGATACATCATATCAACAAGAAAAGACTCAAGAACCATATGATCCTCTCAATNAGAAACAAAAATTCAGAAATCATATGATTCTCTCAATAGATGCAGAAAAAGCATTTGACAAAATACAGCATCCTTTTCTGATTAAAACCCTTCAGAGCGTTGGAATAGAGGGTTCATTTCTCAACCTCATAAACGCCATCTATGAAAAGCCTACTGCAAGCATTATTCTCAATGGGGAAAAGCTGGAAGCCTTTCCCTTAAGATCAGGAACACGACAAGGATGCCCACTCTCGCCACTATTATTCAACATAGTACTAGAAGTCCTTGCAACAGCAATCAGAAGACAAAAAGGGATCAAAGGTATCCAAATCGGCAAAGAAGAAGTCAAACTGTCTCTCTTTGCAGATGACATGATACTCTATATGGAAAACCCAAAGGAATCCACTCCCAAACTATTAGAAGTTATAGAACAATTCAGTAAGGTGGCAGGATACAAAATCAATGCCCAGAAATCAGTTGCATTTCTATACACGAATAACGAGACTGAAGAAAGAGAAATTAGGGAATCCATCCCATTTACAATAACACCAAAAACCATACGTTACCTTGGAATTAACTTAACCAGAGACGTAAAGGACCTATATCCTAGAAACTATAGATCACTTTTGAAAGATATTGAGGAAGACATAAAAAGATGGAAAAATATTNGCAAAGAAGTCAAACTGTCTCTCTTCGCAGATGACATGATACTCTATATGGAAAATCCAAAAGAATCCACCCCCAAACTACTAGAAGTTATAGATCAATTCAGTAATGTGGCGGGATACAAAATCAATGCTCAGAAATCAGTTCCATGTCTATACACGAACAACGAGACTGAAGAAAGAGAAATTAGGGAATTCATCCCATTTACAATAGCACCAAAAACCATACGTTACCTTGGAATTAACTTAACCAGAGACGTAAAGGACCTATATCCTAGAAACTATAGATCACTTTTGAAAGATATTGAGGAAGACATAAAAAGATGGAAAAATATTCCATGCTCATGGATTGGAAGAATTAACATAGTTAAAATGTCCATACTACCCAGAGCAATCTACACTTTCAATGCTATCCCGATCAAAATACCGAGGACATTTTTCAAAGAACTGGAACAAATAGTCCTTAAATTTGTATGGAACCAGAAAAGGCCCCGAATCTCCAAGGAACTGTTGAAAAGGAAAAACAAAGCTGGGGGCATCACAATGCCGGATTTCGAGCTGTACTACAAAGCTGTGATCACAAAGACAGNCGTTATCTTGGAATTAACTTAACCAGAGACGTAAAGGATCTATATTCTAGAAACTACAAATCACTCTTGAAGAATATTGAGGAAGACATAAAAAGATGGAAAAATATTCCATGCTCATGGATTGGAAGAATTAACATAGTTAAAATGTCCATACTACCCAGAGCAATCTACACTTTCAATGCTATCCCGATCAAAATACCGAGGACATTTTTCAAAGAACTGGAACAAATAGTCCTTAAATTTGTATGGAACCAGAAAAGGCCNCCCTTAAATTTGTGTGGAACCAGAAAAGGCCACGAATCGCCAAGGAAGTGTTGAAAAGGAAAAACAAAGCTAGGGGCATCAAAATGCCAGATTTCAAGCTATACTACAAAGCTGTGATCACAAAGACAGCATGGTACTGGCACAAAAACAGACACATGGACCAATGGAACAGAATAGAGAACCCAGAAATGGACCCTCGGCTCTTTGGGCAACTAATCTTTGATAAAGCAGGAAAAAACATCCGGTGGAAAAAAGACAGTCTCTTCAATAAATGGTGCTGGGAAAATTGGACAGCTACATGCAAAAGAATGAAACTTGACCACTCTCTCACACCATACACAAAAATAAACTCCAAATGGATGANTAAACTCCAAATGGATGAAAGACGTCAATGTGAGACAGGAATCCATCAAAATCCTAGAGGAGAACATAGGCTGTAACTTCTATGACATCGGCCAGAGCAACCTTTTTCACGACACATCTCCAAAGGCAAGAGAAATAAAAGATAAAATGAACTTATGGGACTTTATCAGGATAAAGAGCTTCTGCACAGCCAAGGAAACAGTCAAAAAAACTAAGAGACAGCCCACGGAATGGGAGAATATATTTGCAAAGGACACCACAGATAAAGGACTGGTATCCAAGATCTACAAAGAACTTCTCAAACTCAATACACGAGAAACAAATAAACAAATCATNAACAGACACTTTTCCAATGAGGACATACAAATGGCTAACAGACACATGAAAAAATGTTCAAAATCATTAGCCATCAGGGAAATCCAAATCAAAACCACCCTAAGATGCCACCTTACGCCAGTTAGAATGGCAAAAATTGACAAGGCAAGAAACAATTGCTGGAGAGGATGTGGAGAAA